>NC_092326.1:44248536-44251036 GCF_036785885.1 Coffea arabica | reverse complement strand
CCCTAAACCCTAAACCCTAAACCCTAAACCCTAAACCCTAAACCCTAAACCCTAAACCCTAAACCCTAAACCCTAAACCCTAAACCCTAAACCCTAAACCCTAAACCCTAAACCCTAAACCCTAAACCCTAAACCCTAAACCCTAAACCCTAAACCCTAAACCCTAAACCCTAAACCCTAAACCCTAAACCCTAAACCCTAAACCCTAAACCCTAAACCCTAAACCCTAAACCCTAAACCCTAAACCCTAAACCCTAAACCCTAAACCCTAAACCCTAAACCCTAAACCCTAAACCCTAAACCCTAAACCCTAAACCCTAAACCCTAAACCCTAAACCCTAAACCCTAAACCCTAAACCCTAAACCCTAAACCCTAAACCCTAAACCCTAAACCCTAAACCCTAAACCCTAAACCCTAAACCCTAAACCCTAAACCCTAAACCCTAAACCCTAAACCCTAAACCCTAAACCCTAAACCCTAAACCCTAAACCCTAAACCCTAAACCCTAAACCCTAAACCCTAAACCCTAAACCCTAAACCCTAAACCCTAAACCCTAAACCCTAAACCCTAAACCCTAAACCCTAAACCCTAAACCCTAAACCCTAAACCCTAAACCCTAAACCCTAAACCCTAAACCCTAAACCCTAAACCCTAAACCCTAAACCCTAAACCCTAAACCCTAAACCCTAAACCCTAAACCCTAAACCCTAAACCCTAAACCCTAAACCCTAAACCCTAAACCCTAAACCCTAAACCCTAAACCCTAAACCCTAAACCCTAAACCCTAAACCCTAAACCCTAAACCCTAAACCCTAAACCCTAAACCCTAAACCCTAAACCCTAAACCCTAAACCCTAAACCCTAAACCCTAAACCCTAAACCCTAAACCCTAAACCCTAAACCCTAAACCCTAAACCCTAAACCCTAAACCCTAAACCCTAAACCCTAAACCCTAAACCCTAAACCCTAAACCCTAAACCCTAAACCCTAAACCCTAAACCCTAAACCCTAAACCCTAAACCCTAAACCCTAAACCCTAAACCCTAAACCCTAAACCCTAAACCCTAAACCCTAAACCCTAAACCCTAAACCCTAAACCCTAAACCCTAAACCCTAAACCCTAAACCCTAAACCCTAAACCCTAAACCCTAAACCCTAAACCCTAAACCCTAAACCCTAAACCCTAAACCCTAAACCCTAAACCCTAAACCCTAAACCCTAAACCCTAAACCCTAAACCCTAAACCCTAAACCCTAAACCCTAAACCCTAAACCCTAAACCCTAAACCCTAAACCCTAAACCCTAAACCCTAAACCCTAAACCCTAAACCCTAAACCCTAAACCCTAAACCCTAAACCCTAAACCCTAAACCCTAAACCCTAAACCCTAAACCCTAAACCCTAAACCCTAAACCCTAAACCCTAAACCCTAAACCCTAAACCCTAAACCCTAAACCCTAAACCCTAAACCCTAAACCCTAAACCCTAAACCCTAAACCCTAAACCCTAAACCCTAAACCCTAAACCCTAAACCCTAAACCCTAAACCCTAAAAACCCTAAACCCTAAACCCTAAACCCTAAACCCTAAACCCTAAACCCTAAACCCTAAACCCTAAACCCTAAACCCTAAACCCTAAACCCTAAACCCTAAACCCTAAACCCTAAACCCTAAACCCTAAACCCTAAACCCTAAACCCTAAACCCTAAACCCTAAACCCTAAACCCTAAACCCTAAACCCTAAACCCTAAACCCTAAACCCTAAACCCTAAACCCTAAACCCTAAACCCTAAACCCTAAACCCTAAACCCTAAACCCTAAACCCTAAACCCTAAACCCTAAACCCTAAACCCTAAACCCTAAACCCTAAACCCTAAACCCTAAACCCTAAACCCTAAACCCTAAACCCTAAACCCTAAACCCTAAACCCTAAACCCTAAACCCTAAACCCTAAACCCTAAACCCTAAACCCTAAACCCTAAACCCTAAACCCTAAACCCTAAACCCTAAACCCTAAACCCTAAACCCTAAACCCTAAACCCTAAACCCTAAACCCTAAACCCTAAACCCTAAACCCTAAACCCTAAACCCTAAACCCTAAACCCTAAACCCTAAACCCTAAACCCTAAACCCTAAACCCTAAACCCTAAACCCTAAACCCTAAACCCTAAACCCTAAACCCTAAACCCTAAACCCTAAACCCTAAACCCTAAACCCTAAACCCTAAACCCTAAACCCTAAACCCTAAACCCTAAACCCTAAACCCTAAACCCTAAACCCTAAACCCTAAACCCTAAACCCTAAACCCTAAACCCTAAACCCTAAACCCTAAACCCTAAACCCTAAACCCTAAACCCTAAACCCTAAACCCTAAACCCTAAACCCTAAACCCTAAACCCTAAACCCTAAACCCTAAACCCTAAACCCTAAACCCTAAACCCTAAACCCTAAACCCTAAACCCTAAACCCTAAACCCTAAACCCTAAACCCTAAACCCTAA
>NC_092326.1:43353071-43510536 GCF_036785885.1 Coffea arabica | reverse complement strand
AAATTCGGAAAGTTGAAGCACATTTATGTGGATAAGTTCGTACTATCTTTTAGTACCATAACTGATTTTGGCTGCTAACTAGCTTGAATTTGCAAACTTTTGTGTATCCCAAATCTTGTCTATGCATGTATTGCCCTATCCTGCAGTAAATGTGAGTTGAAAGATGTTCATGGCTGCAAATTGGTGGCGATGCGCATTTAGCTAACAAGTAATCTCTTCTACCTCCTTGTTTCTATTCAATCTTTTTGACGAGCAGGAAAAGCGACGGGTTGGTGTACCTGCGGTTTGAGAACAATCAAGCTGCAATTGCTGCGCAGCGTGCACTTCATGGTAGATGGTTTGCTGGGAAGATGATCCTTGCAACGTTCATGGTGACAAAAAATCCCATATGCTTAAATCAATAACATATATGTTGTTCCAACAGTCAAGAACTGCATATGCTAAACCATACTGGTGGATTGTCATAATATGGATCATGATTTAGCCGTTTTCTCTCTTTTTTTTTGTTTATGTCAGTGACAAAAATGTGGTAGAAGTAGATGAATTTGTGCACTACTACTTATGCAGGTGCCGCAGAATTACGAGGTCACGTTTCCCCAGAGCAAGTAGGGCGTGCCCATTCATTTAAAGAATAGACGAAATCTCGTGCACACTCCTGCTCGTGTTACCAGCCTTGCTGCTCTTTTTGCATCATTTTCTTCTGGCTACCTTCCACTTAGCTGGTGGAGTTTTGTATCAGACAGGAACGCTATAGCATAGGTTGTTATTGTATGATCAAAGATATGAACCTCAATCAATGTAAGTGGCGATAAATACAAGATTTGTCCCATGTATAAAGGGATACTTCACATCTTCTCATTTTATAATTGTAATATCCATTTTCTTCTTTTCTTTTTTTTTCTCTTGTTTTAAAAGAGTAGGAGCCGTTCTTTAATTTACAAATAATGTTGATGATTTGAACGTATTGAAATTCAGTGCCATTCCAATAAGAAAAACCTTAATTCATAGCCACATTGAACGCGGAGTATTTAAATCGCATTCTTTAATTTTTTTTTCAAAAAAAAAGAAAGCTCAATAGGTGGGGCTTAAGTAATTTTCATCAAAATGGCTTTCCTTCCGAATTATGAGTAGCATTTTTGGTTTGGTCCTTCTAAGGAACGTGTAACAAAATAAGCTGAAATTTTTCATGCCTAAAAATTTTATCTACGATCCCTTTAGGATACTATATAGTTTGTATCGATGAGATTAAATTTACTGTTGGATACAGGATAGGAATTATAATATTTCGAAAGTTTAAACTACTAAATGATATGACAAGATTTAAATAGATTAAGTTCATGGGCGTTGTATTCAAAAGAGATCATAGCATCTCACGAAACTTTACAGGACAATAGGCTCGTGAAATTTATTATTATTGAGGAATTGAATTATCTAAAAATTTGACACTAAAGACCAAAAAGTGTAAAAATACTCGGTTTGCGAGTTGAGATTTTGGATGGGGAAAGAAAGGGAAAGAAGAGAAAGTTTAAAAATACTCTTATGCCTAGTTGGGAGATGAGATTTGAGCAGAAAAGAAAAGAAGGGAAGAGAAAGGCAGGTATTTTTCGTGTTTGAGAGTTTTAGTGAAATAGAAAGGAAGAGAATACGACTAATTGGAGAGGAGGAAGAGACCCGCTACAATAAAAAAAAAAAATTTTCTGGCCCAAATCGGACAGAAAGCAAAGGAAAGCTACAGAAAGGCTGCAAAAATTTTTTAAATTGCCCACTCTATACTTAAAAAGCTATTGAATGAAATATTTATTGATTAATATGTCCAAAATCATCTCTTTTCTTTCATAAACTCATAAACAACATTAAGGGGCCGCTTGGTTTAGGGATTTTGGTATTTGGAATTACAATAATTCTAAAATTGCGCTCTATGTCCAGTGCAATAAGAATTGAAATATTGGAGTCATGCCTTAAAATTTAGCCATTCATAATTCCCAATCAAATTGGGAGGAATTGACCAAAACCCTGGGCTCTCTAGGAATTATTCCATTTCCTAAAATCTCTTCTCTTCTTTTCTCTCGTAACTTAATCTTTCTCTTCTTTTCTTTTTCTATCCTCAGCTCACAAACTAGCTGTTAGTTTTTAGTAAAAAAGAAAAGCAAGGAAATGGGAGGATTCAAAAGGATGAACAGCAAGCTAAACTTTCCCTCTCAAATTGGATGGAAATGAAAAAGAAACTTTGAGAAAACTTGTCAATTTTTTTTTAAAATATCTATTTTATTCTTAAAAAAATTTTAAACAAATATTTAATGACTTTCATATTCAAAATCATTTCACTGACTCCCAAAAAACCCTCAAACAAATAACAATCCATTTTCTTCTCTCATAACTTATTAATTTTTCCCTTCTTTTCTTTTCTATCCTAAACTCCCAAGCCAAGAGTAAAGCTCGAAGCTGGAGTTGAGCAGGTGACCGAAGAGGCCTTTGGGGTTTTGTCGTCACTCGTCATCTTGAGACTGAAAAAAGCTTTTGAAAGAGAACCCGCAATCCCAAAGTGATTTCCAATCCTAGGGTTTTTTTTTTATGTTTTTTTAAATTCACTCTCGGAAGTCGGAAATCGGAATAACTCAGGTTCGATTCATCTTCTCCTTTACTTTACCCCACGCTGTTGATACGACAGATTTCTCTACGTGGAGATTAGAGTTTTATTTTCCCCTCAAGTTTCTTTTCTTGTAGCGAAAGAAAGTTATAATACTATCTTCCTTTTTCTTCTTTTTTGATTCTAAATCACTTTTGGTACCTTATTTTACCATTTCCCATTCCATCTCCTCCACGAAGGCATCTAATTGTCAGAGCGGCATTCACTCAGATCTCTGGCTTGGTATCCCTCCTCAACCATCGGTTTGCTGCCTGCCCAGGGAACTAGTTAAGCAGTCCAACAGAGCTTAGATGTTATTTTGATTTTGTTCAATTTTTTTTTCCTTCTATTAGTAGTTCAGATGCGAAATTTAGAAACTGGTTGATTAAATTTTTTTGTAGCCTATGCGAGTATTGTTTGTAGAAATGGGTAACTGATTGATTGATTAAATTTGTGGTTTTTGCGGTATTGTTTGTGGGAATTGTTAATAATTTAGACTGGGTTTCTTCCTTTTGAGAATTTGCATTTGAGGTTGAAAATCGGGGACTGTCTTTATTGGACAGTATTTCCTTGGTTTTGATGGAGTGCATTTTTGAGCTTCGCTATTCTCGCTTTTGGATGTTTTAGATTGGCTGAAACCCGTTACCTCCCAGGCCCTCGTCAATTTTCCTCATGAATCCATCTATGCCGTATCGATATATGCAATCTAAATACGTTTGCCATAAACTTAGTAACGAGAAATGCAAGGAAAATGATTTTTTTTTTTTTTATCAACTTTAAGGAGGACTGATCAATTAAATTTGCATTCGTGTTAGCCTGATTAGGTGGTCGTCCTCTCAATGATATTGACTTTGATTTTTCACAGCACATCAAAAATGACTCAAGACGTTGAGATGAAAGAGCAACCAGCCACCTCAAATTCTGTCGCCTTGACTGCCCCATCCACTCTGCAGCGTAAGTATCTTTCTGTTCATCTTCTAACCCTTTTACTGCGTTGCTTGGTCTTTAATCAATATTGATTAATTACTATTTCTTTAATGGAAAACTTGGGGTTTCAGACTTGAAAGAGATAGCATCACTTATTGAGACGGGTGCATATGCCCGGGAGGTCCGGAGAATAGTTAGGGCAGTTCGGCTAACTATAGCTTTGAGGAAGAAGTTAAAGGCGTCTGTGATTTCTGCATTCTTAACTCATACCCTTACACCTGGATCAGAGGTGCATTCACGGTTGTCCTCGTACATTCCCAAGGTAAGAAAGTCCTCTTTCAATTTTTTTAAATATGTGGAATTTCAGTTCTTTGGCTTGGCACCATTCTTTGTTTTTGCCTCGGTTATTTCTTAAGTGGCTTTTGTTGATGAACTGGCAGTTGTAGCATGTTTGTTGCTGAAGGAAGAATATTCTGTTTGTACATGACTATATTCTACAGTGTGTTGGGGACTTTACTCCTCAAATTATTGTTCTGGACTTTGGACAAATTGCATCTTACAGTTATCATAGTCAACTTTACCCCATTTTTGAATTAGTGTGGCAAAACTAGACAGGGCTGATTGATTCTGTGGACAAGATTTGTGTGATCACATGCAAAAAAGGGTCTAAATGGTTTATGAAAATAGGACATGGACATGAGTGTTGGTTTCATCGTTTGTTAATATGAGCTTTAATTGGAAGCTGGAGACTCTAGTTATCCCACCACTTCAGCTTGTCATTATATCTTCTCTTTTAATCGCCTTTAGGACAAATTCCGTCACTTTTAAATTTGATTTCATTCTTCAAGCTCTAAAAATATTTTGTTCAATGGTCTATTAATAGTTGGGGAAGAGTGGAATAGAGTGCTGTGTGCAAAGTAGTTGTTGGAAGTGCAAAGTGTCAATTAGTTTCATATTAAGGGTGAAAAAGTAACTCCTGTACTCATTGTACATGGTAACATCCTTGGTTTCATCTTTTTCATCAACTTGAAAGTATAAAGCCTTGTAAAATTTAAAGTTATTATGCCCATATGCTGCTCCTGCTTCCATCCAGTGAGACAACAGTAGAGGAATATTGGCCCTACTGCTATTAGTGCTTGCATTTATATGCTGAAACTCAAATTCCTGCACCCTGCCTTTAATTTGCTTGTTATACCTCCGATTTTTTGTTATTTTGCTACCTTCTTAGATAACATTTACTGCCATTACAATTGTTGCTGTAGTGTCTCCATGAATATTACTTGCAATATTGCAGCAACGAAAGTGACATCAGTTGATGAAGCAACTGGAAATGGGAATTATTTAATTAAAGGTTTTCTAGTGGTATTGGTTAGGGGTGCAAACGAATCGAGCCGCTCGATTCGAGCTCGACTCGAGCTCGATCAATATCGAGCTCGAGCTCAAAACATTAAGCTCGTTAGGCTCGCGAGCTCGAATATATATATATTTATTTTTTTTATTTTTAATAGTAAAATTACATAAATATCCTTAATATTTTATTATTTATTAAGAAAATATATTATTTTATTTATTTTTTTAAAAATAAAATAATTATTTTTTATTTTTTTAGAGCTCGAGCTTGAAAATTACCAGCTCGTCGAGCTCGAGCTCGAGTTCGAGTTCGATGAAATTAAGTTAAGGCTCGACTCGATAAGGCCAAAGCTCGACTCGGCTCGGCTCGTTTGCACCCCTAGTATTGGTGGTGCGTTAATCCTATTGTGGGAATTGTGGAAATGGCTTTTGAATTATCATGTAAGTAATACGAAAAGAATTGAGAGATGATTTTCTTTGTACAAAATCGTATCCATTATATGTCTGTCAGACATTTTCTATCCAACAAAATGGACTCGTAATTGGTATGTCTTCATTGCCTTCCGTTTAGTGCAAATATCATGTTTTTTCCATTGTATTGTCAAACAAATGCAGTGCTGTTAATAATTATGCAGCTTGACAAACTTAAATGCTTCTTATAGGATGATGAACATGAAATGGAAGTTGATACTGCAACATCTGCAACCCAAGCCCCTACAAAGCATTCTCTGCCAGAGCTTGAGATTTATTCTTGCTTGCTTGTCCTCATATTTCTCATTGATCAAAAAAGATACAATGAGGTATACTTTCTGTCACCCCACATTTTTGTATATTCCGATATAGTTCTTAATGTAAAAGACTATCTCCCTGTTGTTCTACAGGCTAAAGCATGTGCCTCAGCAGGCATTGGACGCTTAAAGAACTTCAATAAGCGAACTCTTGACGTTCTAACATCCAGGCTTTATTTCTATTACTCTTTGAGCTATGAACTTACTGGTGATCTTGCTGAAATTCGTGGGTGAGTTATGATTTTTACTTGCTATTGCATATACTTCATCCCCTTGGTATGATGCATGATATAATTGGTTCATGAGCATTTGGCAGCTGGTGCTCATTTTTCCATTTCATATGAATATATGATGCATGGAATAAATGGTTCAGAAATAATTCAGACGCTTATTTTCCATTTCTGTGTGCGTTTGCATCTGTCTGTGTATTTGTGGGCATATTTTTCTTCAGTACCCTTTCCTTCCAAAACTTTGCCTAACAGAAAGTTTAAATCGCAGAAACCTGCTTGCTCTGCATCGGATTGCAACACTTCGCCGTGATGAGCTGGGTCAGGTTTGTAACCTAAAACAGTAGCTAGTTTGTTGTCTTAGTGGCAGCCTTCATCATACTTAACAGCTTAGTTGATACAGGAAACACTTCTCAATCTGTTGCTTCGAAATTACCTCCATTATAATTTATATGACCAAGCAGAGAAGCTGAGATCCAAGGCACCCCGTTTTGAAGCTCATTCAAATCAGCAGGTAAATCCAATATTCTTTTTATCTTAGTTTTCTCTCGTGCAGAATCCGTCCATGTGCTTGGGATATTTTATCTTATCTTGTCTGGAACTTGTTGACTTTTCTGCACCAATAAGTATTAGAATCAAAGGATCAAATGAAGGAGTATATTTGGGTTAATTACTTTTACTCCCCTCAGACTTGGACAAATTACATTGAACCCCTTCCGCTTCTCAACCACTCCACAGCCATTGTTGAACAACTTCTCTGGCTGGAAAGAGAAAGAAGAAAAACAAAAACTCTTTCATGAATAACTCCTATGATTGAGGGCAAGTTTTGTTAGAGGAACAAGAAGCAATCTGTAGATATATTGATTGGAAAAATATCTGCTGAAATTATATTAGAATGAATTGGGACAATAATTAAATGGCAAAGTGATGGAAAAAGACGGTTTCCAAGGCTATTCAAACTAAAAGAACCTGGAATGGAACTTTGACTTGACGACAAACACTATTTTAGTTTTTTTTCTTTCAAGGAAAAGTTTAGTAATAAAGTGGGAGGAAATTCAATTTGTTCTCTTAATCGATTTGGCAGACCCAAAGAAACTTGATTAATTTTTTTAATTTTACTGCTGGAAGGATGTCTCCGTTTAATCGTTTTTCTTCTTCTTCTTTTGGTTTTTTTTTTTTTTGGGGGGGGGGGGGGGGGGGGGGGGGCTCTCGTTGAATGGGTTCCGATTCACACTATGTTACTTTGGTATGGTGGTTGAGATGGTAGTTGGGCTATTAGATTGCTGTAGAAGGTTTGAATGGTCTAATGGAAGACATTTTATATTTTACAATTTTGGTACTCAATAAGGGTATTTCAAATGTAGAAGCTTTGCTACTAGACTAATCAAATGGGAATGAAAAAAAAGGTTTGTTCTGATTGAGTCAGAAAATGTTCATGGCAGCACTAATCAAAGGGGTAATGCACCATAGTAGTACATAAAAAAAAAACTACATTCTATTATTTGATCATCTGGTCTAATCTGTTTGATGCATAATATGGATGCTTAGAATCTGCAATCTTCTATGCCTCATCCTCGATTTCTTTATTCCAGTTTTGTCGCTACCTCTTTTACCTTGGAAAGATCAGGACAATTCAATTGGAATATACTGATGCTAAAGAATCCCTTCTGCAAGCTGCAAGGAAAGCCCCTGTTGCGGCTCTCGGTTTCCGAGTTCAATGCACTAAATGGGCTGTGATAGTACGTTTACTGCTTGGAGAGATCCCTGAGAGGACTGTTTTTATGCAAAAAGGAATGGAGAAAGCTTTGAGACCATACTTTGAGCTTACAAATGTGAGTTTGTGTTGTCTGGTTTCTTATCTTTTTGGTTCATAAAATTTGGAACTTTTAAAGGTATGTAAAATTTGGAACCTTAAGGTAGCATGATTTAAAGATTTCGTTGTGTGGGAAACACACGAGAGGGGCTAATGATACTTATTGCATGTGAACAATAGTAGTGTAGCAGTGGAGAAATTAGTTAATTGTAGGACGGAATTGCAATATTTAAAGTAGTAGGCTAATTGTTTGAGACCTTTTATTCTGCTTGGTCATGAATTGAGGACACTGGCAGTTTGCAGCCCCCTCATACCAGAAGAATCTTTCACAACTGCAGAGCGATGAGAATCCCAAGCAATCGTAAATAAAAAGGATTCAATTAGCATGTTAATATATTCCTGATTTTGGCTTTAGAAATTGATTCTTCGTTGGTTACAATGATTCAGGCTGTCCGAATTGGAGATCTGGAGTTGTTTAGGACAGTTGCTGAGAAGTTCTCAAGCACTTTCAGCTCAGACCGAACCAACAACTTGATTGTGAGATTGCGGCATAATGTCATTAGGACAGGGCTACGTAACATTAGTATCTCATATTCCAGGATTTCACTGGCTGATGTTGCTAAAAAGCTGCGGTTGGATTCAGCAAACCCTGTTGCTGATGCTGAGAGCATTGTGGCTAAAGCAATTCGGGATGGGGCCATTGATGCTACACTGGATCATGCTAATGGATGGATGGTGTCCAAGGAGACTGGGGACATTTACTCTACTAATGAGCCTCAAATTGCTTTTAATTCAAGAATTGCTTTCTGTCTTAATATGCATAACGAGGCGGTTCGTGCCCTCCGATTTCCACCAAATTCACACAAGGAAAAAGAATGTGCTGAGAAGAGGAGAGAAAGACAACAGCAAGAGCAAGAGCTCGCTAAGCACATAGCCGAAGAGGATGATGACGAGTTCTAATGGAAGGCCCGTGATAGGCAATCTCGGGACCATGCAAGATGATTTCCCTGTCGGAACTGCTCCTTTTTCCTTGAAACTCAACTGCTACTGCTTGTACTACTTGTTTTGAATAGCTTTTGCCATTCTTTTACGTCGGGACGTGAGATTTTTCTTTTAGTTTCAGTTATTGTTGTTTCATCATTTAACTTACATTGCATAAACCTGTTAATTAATCTCCTCAGGGTATTCGTACTTACCCCAGCTAACCATTGATTTTGGCTCATTCGATTGCTTTTTATTTACTTGCAACAGCAGGCCTATACTCGATTATGGAAATTTTTGGTCTCTGTTTCAGTGGGTGAGATTAGAGATTTGTTAGATTTTATAAGTGGGATAATTTCAGGAACCTCCCTGAGGTTTCCTTGAGATTTTCAATATTACACCAAAATGATCATAATAGCCTTAACATATTAATATTTTTCCATGCAATTAAACAATACACTGCTAATCTTGTTCATATGAACGAATCACACAATTGGATATTTAATGAAAATAAAAATAAAATTCACTCGTGGAATAACCGATCATGTCCTAAACACAATAATAATATATTAAAAATTAATTTTAGGCTTGTTTGGATGATTTGGAGATGAATAGAAGAAGATATAAATTGGGATTAAAAAGGATAGGATACTCTAATATTTGAGAGATAGGATGTTATATTGATGTGGTTATTGAAATTTTTTAAGTTTAACAGTGCATATTTCTTTTTAATTTCGATTGAGGTTTTAGAATTTAGGGGTTGATGGTGTCATGGTGATAATGGTCATGGTGATAATAGTACTAATTTGAAATGTGGTAATATTAAAGGTTTAAAATAGCAGAGATGAGCGTTGAAAATGAATTTGAGATTTTGTTCATGTTCCCTAATTTTTAAATAATTATGTAAGAAGGTAAACTGAACCTCACAATTTCATGAGGGCATTTTGGATTATTCATTCAAAAATTTGACCATTAAATAGTTTTTGTAACCAAAATAGTAACCTCGAGAGAGAGGTATACGTAATTTTTCAAATCTCAAAAGAACTAGTTGAAATTGTTAAAAACCTTACGGGAGGTTTCTAAAATTATCCCTCTAAAAATCACCAAATCTTGAAGTTAGATCTAAATTTTTTTCTTCAAACTTGAAGCAATTTTATTCAGATCTGACATTCATCTTATGATACTCCTGGAGTTCCAGTATTATGATCAAGTTTTCAGTTTTTCAGATTTGGCGTCTCATTTGATTTTTAGTATCTCTGCTACTCATGGTCGGTCGAAACAGCTTCAAAAGACAAAAATTAAGTCCTTAGATTTCTAGTCAAAGTCTTCGACAGAATGATATGCAAGTCAAAGTATTATGTCGAGGAGAATTAAAAAGAGAATATGTAGAGTATAGTATAAAGGTCCACACCTATTTTATTGCTACAAAATAAGGACTAGAATTCTTTACATTTCCTTTCCAGGCATACAGCTGAAATCAATTGACCAGCAAAATTAACCCACCCACATCCAAGCTGGAATTACTGGTAAATGGCCTCGCAAATAACAGAGAGCTGCTGCTACAGGTGACTATATCCACATTTGTGCATCATCACCCAGTTGGACTAAATCCAAAAGACTTGACAATGTTGCTGACTCTATCTGCAAAAACCCTTGAGGTTATTTTCTTCCCAGGGACATGAAACGGGTTTGATACTGCATCAACATAAGCAGCATGGAACCTCCTGAAGAACTAGTAATTTACATCAAATAAATCAAAGTCAGCTGAGATGTCCAGAAGTTAAAGACACCCTACAAACCATTAAAACTTAACCAAACTAGTACCATTATTGAATTTCTACTATCACGAGTTTATTGAAAGAAAAGATGATGACGATGAAGAAGAAGTTGTGCAAGACGAAGTCATCAAAAAGATTTCTTTTTTTTTGTTGTTTGAAGAGAAGAGGGGGGGGGGGGGAGAGGGAGGGACATGATCTGCATCAAGACTTGAAGTTCAGTAGCACCAATTAATTTGTCACGGCACAGGCACGAGTTCATTGAAAACCAACTACAGCCAGAGAGAGGGGCGATACAACCTCATTGCAGCTTTCAACATCATCATTTGTGCTCATATTATTCTTGCAACTCAATGATGCGAGATTTGTGAATGTTCAAAGCATTGAGTGTGAAACTTGACCCAGCAGTGCTGGGGAGGAAGAGGGGGAAAATGGAGGGGATATTACCAGTGTTTAAGCCCATTATTACATAGATCATGGCTCAATAAGCTATGGAATCAAAATTTTCACATTTGCAGAGAAAAAAAACTTACGTTTCTAACATCTGCATCCCGGACGTCCAGATCTGTTGTAACCAATATAAACTTGACCTTTGTGTTAGTCAGATAACCATACCTGCAAATATGCAGAGAGATGTAAAGACCAAATAGAGCAACAACAGCTATGTAATAATCTTGTAAGTTCCCACTCCTATATGAGTGGATTGGATATTTAAGCATCAAAATACTCTTACACTTTGTAGTTTTCAGTCGGATACAGCATACCAAGAAATGTCTCATTCAGAGTGGGGCCAGATTTTTTCGGATTGTTCACTGCAAGAGAATGAGGATGAACTTTTAAAGTGTTCTTTGTCAAAAAATGCCAAAGAAAATGTGTAAACATGATTTTTGGTGATCCAGAATTTCTCAATCATCAGACATAGATACAGATTAAGTTGAGATGCTTCAGACAAGAATTACGCCTACCATAATTCTTTCTAATGAAGCCTTTATCCACAATCAGAGCAAGAACATGATCATATCATTAAATTATTGCTAATATATCCCCCCCCCCTGGGGGCCCAAAAAAAGGAAGGAGCAGCGATGTTTACACAAAAACAGGGAGAAACATAAAGGAACTTATGCCATGGGACACAGTTGCAGAACCACATGTAATAGTTCTCATCAAAAAACTAATCATGCTAGACTTCACATGCTAAATGCCCAATAACTGAAACGCCACATTCTGTACTATCAATCAATACAGAAGAATACATCATATACAAACATATGGAATCAGCAATAACTCGCACAGTAACCACTCATTCTGTTACTCTCTCCTAGTACACGCAGGCAGAGATATAAGCACACTAAAGAAATGTGACACTGCTAGAAATAATCAGCCTTTGGAACAGGATATTGCACCAGCAGAAGGAGAGATAGTAACCAGAAAAGATTGACAGAAGCGTTCATTCCAGACTGAGAAGTGAACAAAGCATTTGCATTTGTCTCCAGCAAGTAACTCCAATCGATAAAGATCTAGTGCCGTGAATATTAATCTCTCTAGTTAAATGTTTTTAAATGAAGCTGGCTAAGCGAAATACATATGCAAATTGGCATGGCTTCTGACTATCTTAATTATACAAAATTTAGCAGTACAGTACAGCAGGTTGAGTGAGCTAAACCTTTATTCAAGAAATGAGATAAATAGGCAACGCCAAACAAGAAAAAATAAGCGAACAAATCGAACAGTGGAAATCGTGTATGAAATGTATATATGTTGAGCTCAGCAAAATAATAGTTTAGAATATCAGAAATTCAGAAGACTCTATCTAGTGAAGATGAGTTCAGACTACAACAAGTGTTGCTTAGCTCGTAACTGAAAGTTATGCATATAATGATTCCATCTCATTAGTACAACAATTAAATCAATGCATTTACTGCTAATATAGGTTATTTACTTGAACGGGAGCGCTTAAAAGAACCAAGTAGTCATTAAGAAGCAAAAACACCAGGCAAGATCCGGAAGAGGAAGAGGAAGAGGACCTCTTTCGTCAACGACGTCAAGGGAGCAGTGGACGATGTGGTGAAGCTTGAGGGCATCATCTGCTTCCGTGAAGCTCTGTATGTATAAGGGATTATTCTAATCCCGCCGCCGGAAAATCAAGAAATGCCATCAGTTGGCCGCTGCGTCTTTGCCATGTGATGTGTTTATTGAAAATGAAAGAACGAACGAGATTGTCTTATTAGGATCCAAAACATTACAGAAAGGTGAATGGGCAGCGTACCTGGTGGCCGACGACTGCAACGCAAACGATCATCGTCTCTTCAGTCCGATCAGCACTGGGACCAACCCCTTTGCCGCTGCACCAGTCGGAGGGACGCCGCGAGATCTATATGGTCTCTTCTGGGCAAATTGACCAAATAGTCTTTCAGCTCTTTACTGAACCAATTTTGGTCCTTTAACTTTAACTCTGGTCCCAAAAATTGGGATAATTTGAGAAACCTCCCCTAAGGTTTATAGCTATTTCACTGGCCTCCATTCAGATTTTGAAATTTGCATTAACCTCCCTTGAAATTTATTATCTTGTAATATCTAGGTCCAACCACCAATTAAAAAGTAATATTAAGAGAGAGAAGATAATGTGATTTCACTATTACCTCTCATATATTAAATTATTTAATTAATCTAATATCAATCCAAACATTAAAAAAAACACTAAAATTTGCATATCATCAAGGATTAAATTACATATGGCATCAAATATAGTATATCATTCTATATATTTCATTTAATATAAGACCCAAATTATTCTTTTTAGTTTCAAACCCATTGTCAAACAAGGTCAACAACAAATAATCAAAAAAATCTGTAACCAAAATATTACAAAAAATGAATTTTAATATCATAAAAATTTCAGCAACTAACTTTAATATATTAACAAGAAAATTTGTGATGTTAAAGTTTGTTCTCTGTAATATTTTAGTTACAAATTTTTTGTATTATTTTTGTTGATCGTATTTGACAATAGGTATGTAACTGAAAAGAGTAATTTGAATCTTATATTAAGTAAAAAATATAAAATGATATACTATTTTTTGATACTATATGTTATTTGATCCTTAATAATAAATAGCAAAATTTTAAGTGTTTTTCTTTAATGTGTGGATTGGTATTGAATTAACTAAATCATATAGTAGATGAGGGACAATGATTGAATCATACATTCATATTATCTTCTCTTTTCTAATATTATTTTTTAATTATTGATTGAATTTAAATAGGGTTGCAAACAAATTGAATCGAGACAAGTTTTAGCCTAATTGAGCCAAATCTTGACTTAGTTTTATCAAATTTGAACTCGAACTCAAGATCGATGAGCTGCCAATTCGTCTCGAACTCGCGGTCGAGCTTGAAAAAATAAAAAATAATTATTTTATTTTTTGAAAATAAATAAAATAATATTTTTCTTAATAAATAATAAAACATTAGGAAAATATATGTAATTTTACTAGTAAAATTAAAAATAATATATATATGTATATAGATACTCGAGTTTGAGTATCAACTTGCGAGCTAATGAGTTTAATATTTTTGAATTTGAACTCAAGTTCGAGTTTGAGTTCGATTTGGCCAACTCAAGCTTCTCTCGAGCTCGAGCAATATCAAACTCGAGTCGAACTTTGACTCAAACCCTTCGCGAGCGGTTCGATTCGTTTGCAACCTAAATCTAAATATTACAAGATAATTAACCTCAAGGAAGAGTAGTGTAATTTCGAAACCTGGAGAGAGAGAGCGGTGAAATGGTTAGAAACCTCAAGGGAGGTTTCTAAAATTATCCCCCAAAAATTTTATTATTCGAGTTGATTTGGACCTTCCACTATAAATTAGACCCTGAAATATTAATAATATTATACTGAGCCTGATTAAATTAGTCATCCTACAGATGTCGTCCCTTACTTTTATTATCAGACCAAGTTCATCCATCCTATATTTTTAACTGATTAATTTAAGAATAGGCTAAATCTAAACTCTAAAACTACATTTATCCATAAGTCACAATCGACTTTTTTTTTCTTTTGCTTTTTGATTAATTATCAACTCCTACGATATTCCTATTTTAACTTATATTAAGAGACAGCCTAATTGAATCAAGAGAAATTAGAAAAGAGCAATTCCCACCTCTATAATGTCGTGTGCTGACATAAACTTGAATCGATCTTAACCATTAAATCAAGGCTTCTCATTATTGATACGCGAACCAACCCATACGAATTTAGAACTAGATCTCGATATTCATTAACTTTTTAAAATTACGACTTACAAACATAATAATATATGAAATTCACTGCTCAGCTAATGAAATCAAGATGCTCGAGCTTGACTCGTGCACGGTCAATGAAAGTTACATTCCATCAGGGGCTTGAAGGAGAATCAAGAAAATCTCAATTTAAATTTTGTTAAAGAAAAGGTTTAAAGGAAGGGAACTTTTTATTACGGCATTGCTTTGCAAGTTCCATTCAAGTACACAACCTTGAAAATTCAAGGTGGGGGAAAAAGGAAAGGAAAAGAAAAGAAGCACACAAAGTTGAGGCAAAAGAAAAGCGGCACTTGTACGGCACGTAATTACAATAATGTCCCTAAAGTGGACGCCTAACATTAGTCACCGGCTGACCGCTCTTTAGCTCCTCCGTCTCTCTGGTAATCGAATATACTTTGGGCTTCGGCCAATGTCTTCTCCTTCCCTTTGCCTAAAATAAATAAATAACATCTATCTATATATATATATAAGAAGGGAAAAAAAAAAAAAAAAAAACGAAACGATTACAAAGTAAAACATAGGAGGAGGTGGAGTGGTGGGTAAATAATAATAATGAGGTAGTATTCATTTTTCCAGGATCAGTTCTTCTTGTTGCCTACAAAACACCCCTCTCCTCTCAGCCCTTCCCAAATTCACCGATTTTCTGAGGTATTTTTATGTTCTTTGCCATTTTTTTGTTTGTTTTTAATGCCATTATCTGCAATCGCGCATTTTTAAGAGATTCTTGTTGAATTTATTTAATAATGCAAGTAATTTTGTCATCAGAATTTACAGCTCATTGAGCCTATTGATTGTGGCCTGTTTGTTGTTGTCAGGGAGCATTCTGTTGTGTTTCTGATGAGTATTTGGTAGATTTAGTCTTGTTTTTTCAATTGAAATTTAGTTTGGGGAAGGGGCGTTCTTGTCTTGTTTTCCAATTTGAATAATGATTTCAGCTGGGCATGAGCGATGATCGAGGATTTTGGTGGAATTTTTCTTTCGAGTATATGAGGGTTTGTTTCTTATTATTATTATTTGAATTGGATTTTGGGTTCTAAAATTTGAGGTTCAAACTGGTCGAATTACCTATCCGTCATTTGTGGTTACCACGAAGAAAAGTCGGTCCTGCTAATGTTGGAACATGTGATTACATCTTGGTGATTAAAAAACCAAAAAATAGCCGGTGTGAAGAGTTTAAAAGTTTTTTATAATGAAATTTGACTAGATTCTAAATGCCAACGCATACTTAAATTAAAGATGCATGGTTTTTGAGTTCTTTTTCACGCAAATTTCTTGCTTTGGCTCCAACAGAAGCAGAAAAAATCGATTCTCATAGCTTTTTGCTGATTAAGAGCATGAAAATTGAGGTTTTCGGTGTCTTTTTAACGTTTAACCATGAGTACTTTTGTGAGTGGAATCAAGAACCATGAGCAGTTTTGATAGTTCATGTGGAGATGTCGTCACCTGCTGGTCTAAACTCACTTCTTGTGTGCATGAAAAGTATTCTTAACCTATTTGCTATTATGGAGGCTTTTTTTTTTTCTCTATTTTTGTGTTTTCCATTTAATGATTTCCTCAAGTTTCTTCATGTGTTCATTAGATGGATACTGGGCCGGGGCAGCACAATGTTGCTTCCAAAGATGTTGTACCAGTAACCACCGCAAATAAAAATGCGGATTTGAAGGAAGATGATTCACCTGTAAATGGACTTTATTATAACCAAAATGTGATACCTGCAAATAAACCAGGAGATATTCTCAAGAATTTACAGAATGTATCCTATGTATACAGACAAGATGTTGTAAGAAGCAGTATCAATAGTAAGCTTGGAATTGTCACTGAAGTTGCTGGTGACTCTGATTCCGATGGAAGCTTAACTGATGACGATGATGATGATGATGATGATGAGGTAGATGACGATGATGGTGACGATGACGATGCTGAAGTGGATAACTCTCAAAAAGTTAACCAGACTAAAGATTCTGATAGTCAAAAGAATCATAACCTCCCAGCTGATCAAGTTAGGGTGCTCTGGATAGATGAATCTGAGACGACAGAAAGTATAAATAATGTGAAAGTTGTTGATCGGGGATTTCTGCATGGGGATTATGTTGCTGCTGCTTCAGACCCAACGGGTCAAGTGGGTGTCGTGGTAGATGTCGATATTTCTGTTGATTTATTAACTCATGATGGCTCTATCATTGAAAATATTTCTGCCAGGGACTTGAAACGTGTCAGGGATTTCACAATCGGTGACTATGTAGTTCTTGGTCCCTGGTTAGGTAGAATTGATGATGTCTTGGATAATGTCACGGTTCTTTTTGATGATGGCTCCGTATGCAAAGTTATGAAAGCTGACCCACTTCGTCTTAAACCTGTTGGCAAGAATATTCTTGAAGATGGGCACTTTCCTTACTATCCTGGGCAGCGTGTCAAGGCAAACTCTTCGTCAGTCTTTAAGAACTCAAGATGGATTTCTGGCTTATGGAAAGCTAACCGTCTAGAGGGTACAGTGACTAAAGTTACAGTAGGTTCTGTATTCATATATTGGATTGCTTCTGCTGGTTATGGACCTGACTCTTCTACAACGCCAGCAGAAGAGCAAAGTCCCAAAAATTTAAAACTTTTGTCTTGTTTTTCACATGCAAACTGGCAATTGGGTGATTGGTGCCTTCTTCCTTCACCTGTGCTATTGTCCAGCATTCCTCTGGACAAGGGATTATCAAAACTAGAACTTTGTGATTCTGTCAAAGAGGAATCAGAATCTGCTCAAACAGGAGCAGAATGTTCTGAAGTTGTCACTTCGGAGGAATCAAATGGGAACGGTGAATTAATAGTACTTGATGCAGAGGTTTCACTGGAAGCAAATAATGGGAAGGCTGAAGCTAAAGCTCCTGCAGAATCTAGTTCATGTTCTAGTTCATTGTCTATTTCCAAGGAGTCAGTCCATGAATCTTGGCCCTTACATCGTAAGAAGATCCGTAAAGTTATAGTCAGGAGGGACAAAAAAGCAAGGAAAAAAGAGGACAATTTTGAAAGAGCCCTGTTGATCGTTAATACTAGGACTAGTGTTGATGTAGCCTGGCAGGATGGAACAATAAAAAGAGGTATAAATTCCACGAGTTTGATTCCTATTGAGAGTCCAGGAGATCATGAATTTGTTGCAGAACAGTATATAGTTGAGAAAGCTGCCGATGACGGTTATGATACTGGTGAAACTAGACGTGTCGGGGTTGTGAAAAGTGTTAATGCAAAGGAGAAGACAGCTCATGTGAGGTGGTTAAAGCAAGTTACTAGGGCTGAGGATCCCAGAGAATTTGATAGAGAAGAAGTAGTAAGCGTTTATGAGTTGGAGGGCCATCCTGACTATGATTACTGCTATGGAGATGTTGTTGTTCGATTATCACCTGTTTCTCTTCCAGTAGAAATTCTATCCACTACTAACTCTGCTGAAGAGTCTGAGCTGCTGCATGGTACATATGAGGAAGAGCAAGATGCAGAACAACACATTGGATGTAAGAAGGTTGAGGATGAATCAACTGATGAAGTTTGTACTGAATTCTCAGATCTCTCCTGGGTTGGGAATATTACTGGACTCAGGAATGGTGACATTGAGGTTACATGGGCTGATGGAATGGTCTCAATGGTACATTTTCTGCTGGACTAGTGATAACATCATTGGTTTGTTTCAAATGGGGATGCCTTCATCCACCATCTCTTCTTTACTATATGATCTTACTCTGGTCTTGTGCTGGTTCCCTTTCTTTCATATGTTGAAGATATAATTTCGAAACCCTTATTGTTTTTCTCCTCTTCTTATTACATATTGGTATACACCCAGAGAGACATCTGCACTTATATTCTCATAATGTGATTGATGGTGGTAAAATGCATAGGTGGTTATATAAAATTGAACTAATGGTTTGTTGTGTATCACCAACACTGCAAAGCACTTGAATAGTAAGATGTCAAAGAAGTGAAACATCCAAGAATATTTGATTATTTTGCTTATTTAGATTTTCATCTAAAAAAAGTGGATGCTAACAGTTTGAATTACTACTGCAGCTATGAGACATACTTTGGCTTTCTGTTGCATGTGATATTATTATGTTTTTTTTCATTTTTCTACGGTTCAATGTATTGTACTCATCTTGTAGTACTGCATTGTATAGGAGTTTGTAATTGTACATGGTTGACACTGTACTTTTCCCTGTTAGGTTGGTCCTCAAGCAATATATGTTGTTGGTCGCGATGATGATGAGTCAATTACAGGTGGAAGTGAAATTAGTGATGATGCAGCCAGCTGGGAAACCGTTGAGGATGATGAGATGGATACTATTGAGAATGCTGACGAGGTTTATACTAAATGAAATTTGTTTGTTGCACCAAATGTTTCTTAAAAACTCAATTGCTTCTTTGTAAACCTGTGGAAAAGGAAACATGGTGTAGAAGTTTTATAATGGTTGCTACGGTCGGGATTCTTCAAGTGTTTTGGCAGACTTCATAGCATTTATCAGCTCATTATGTAGATATGCTAGTTGATTGTCTCCACTGACCAAAAGTAAATAGGTTCCTACCAGATAGTTTTTGTTTGAGTTGATTATAGAATATTAGCTTGATAAACTAGATGTCCAGAGAGTTTTATTTGATGCGGAGTGGAATAATGACTGACAAGTATTTTTTTTTCTTTTCTAAATTGTTTCTGATGCTTGAAACTTTTAGTAAGAACGTTACAGGCCCTAGCAATTTTTGTATTTTATATGATATGTGTCATCAAAAGATATCATGTATGACAGATTTTGTTGCTATCTAGGGTGTTAAAAATCGAAGTGCCACTGACATTAGAATTGACAATGAAGATGGCTCTGATAGTTCTGGAAGAAATGGGGCTCTTTCCATTCCCCTGGCTGCACTTGGGTTTGTGACCAGGTTGGCCTCTGGCATATTTTCAAGGGGGCGAAAACACACTGATCCAGATTCCAGGAGTGATGATGAACTTCAGCTGCGGGAATTGGCTGTCAAAATAGATACTGATGATGAGTCATGTTCCCAGAGATCTAATGGTGGTGATAGCATTGGAAGTCTGAGCACTAAAGTGAAGGCAGAGGAACAAGATGACAAAGAGGTTGCAGATTTATTGGATGCGGCTGAAGCTCTTTGTAACTTGAAGCCAGAAGCAAATGTCCCAACTTATCATGATGATCGAGCGTCTAGTTTCAAAGGATTTGATATCACCAAAGATCCTTACGATCATTATTTTCGTGGTACAAATGAACAGGTTAGTCGTCTGTCCATGGTTTTTGACTTTATTATTTTTCATTCTAAATGCTGTGACTGCCTATATAGTACTGAGATGTCCTTGATCTAGTACAAAACAATGCAATAATCACCAGCTTTAATTTTGTTGAAAAGCCTGATTCAGTTTAATTCAAATTTCACGTAAATGATGGCTGATGGATCAACTCATTTTCAAAAATGATGAGCTGGTAGCAATCCTGCCTAATGTATCACATGCTTAAATCTCTTTCTACTACTTGTCATTGCTTTGAAGTTGCATCATAATAATCCTTTACATTTTCACCACAGAATAATGCGAGTAGGAAGTGGCTCAGGAAGGTTCAACAAGATTGGAATATTTTGCAGAATAACCTTCCTGGTATGTTCAAATCCTTTATACTAGATTTCACATTACTGCATGGAAACAGTATGAGCTCCTTTGGTTCTAAACTGTTACAAACGTTTGTAGAGGGGATCTTTGTACGTGTTTATGAAGATCGAATGGATCTATTGAGGGCTGTCATAGTTGGAGCGTATGGAACACCTTACCAAGATGGCCTTTTCTTCTTTGACTTTCACCTCCCACTAGAGTACCCTGATGTCCCACCAGTAAGAAAGATTGATAATTCTTTTATAGATTGGATAGGTTCTTTTATTTCGGCAGCTACTTGCATTCTACTAAACTCTGTTGCAGAATTGCTTCTTCCTTATTTGTCTTCTGTTGCTTCTTTAACATTGCAGTCTGCCTATTATCATTCTGGAGGGTGGCGAATAAATCCGAATCTGTATGAGGAAGGCAAAGTTTGCTTGAGCCTTTTGAATACTTGGACAGGCAGAGGAAATGAGGTGTGGGATCCTTCATCATCGAGCATTCTTCAAGTCCTAGTTTCGCTTCAAGGGCTAGTGCTAAATTCCAAGCCATATTTCAATGAAGCTGGATATGACAAACAAATTGGGACAGCTGAGGGAGAGAAAAATTCTTTGTCGTACAATGAGAATACATTCTTACTCAACTGCAAGACAATGATGTATCTCATACGGAAACCTCCCAAGGTGATGAATGCCTAAACTCCTCTGTCAATTTAATGGTTTCATGTGAACATGTACAGTTTGTCCTGGGTTTCACTATGGAGAGTTCACTGTGTTTGTTTGTTTTGAGACTGCATGCTGTCTGTTTTAAGTGGTTATATTACTTTTTTTTAATCTGTTCACCTGATGGAGAAGAATAGATTTTATATAGAGTGGAACAAGCTAGGAGATTGCAGTTGGTTATTTTTACTTCTTCTTTGATGTTCGCCTAGACTTTTAGTTCCTGGTTTTCTTGGTGCAGAAGCCTTTCTTGTTTTCTAGGCTGAATGCTTTTGTCATATTGTTACAAAAATCATTCTTATTTGATATTTTCTTGATTTTCATCTGAACTTTAGTTAGCATCCACATTAGAGACTTCTGTAAAAATGTCGTGTTGGTGGACCAATTTGATGATTGTTCTTTGCGAAGTTTTCAATCTTTTTAGTGCTTTTTCCAGATAAGTTCCTTTGTTCCACCTTTGCATGATGTGATTATTCTATTCTAAGAAGAAGCTAGCAAATCACTTCAAAAGATAAAACCTAGTTCTATGGAAGAAGTTTTGTGCCATGCTGCATCCAATGTTCAAACTTCTGATGCCTACGTATGGTTCCGTTGCTTCATTTGTGTTCCCCTTTGTACCATGCCTAAGATTTTTCATCATTAATTGGGACTGCATAATTCTATATAAGCATAAAATTTCAAAATCAGCTACTAATGTCTTTGTAATCCTACTATGAAACTGTTTCCAGGACTTTGAAGAGCTTGTCCAACAGCACTTTAGAAGACGTGGTTACTGCATCCTCAAAGCCTGTGATACTTATATGAAGGGATATCTTATTGGTTCACTCACAAAAGATGCTTCCATTAGCAGTAATACCCATGCTAATTCAAATTCCATTGGCTTTAAACTGATGCTGGCAAAGATTGTGCCAAAACTTTACATATCGTTAAGTGAAATTGGAGCCAACTGTCAGGAGTTTAAGCACCTGCAATAACCTTGGAAGTCTTGCAGGGCCAGCTGTACATCTTCTTCATCCAAATCCAATAAGGTCAGTGTAATCATTTAACTGCATTGATTTCAAGACCATTTGACCTTACATGGTCTTAGTTGATAAAGCTTTAGATTCTGTCTAACTTTAGTATTGGGAAACCCAAGATGCATTATCATGTATTAAAAGCCCAGTAGGACGAGTCCTTCAGAGCAGAAGTTCCAAGGACTACTGCTGCTGTTTGTTAATTGTAAAATTTCATGAACTAACACAACTAATTCATTGTTACAATCTCTGATGGCTTTGAGTACTCAGGGTACCTACATAGAGCTTTCCAGTTTTGCATCACTGAAAGAGGATATATTTGAGATACCCTCTTCTGTTTTTCTTGTATTGCTTTTCTGAGAAGTGAGATTTCTCATGTATTTACAGTCTTTGTACTATCTTTTGGCATTTTTGTTTGTCCTTTAGAGTGGGAGGTGTTATTGTAGTCTAGGTATTCTTTTTTCATCCTGTTTTGTTTTTGGGTGTATTCCTGGATCTTGTATGACTTGTTTTACTTTGGAAACAATGATTGATCTTATGATCCCTACCTCATTATTGGTTGGGCTTCAGTTTTGTTAGAGATCCAGAAATGAGGGTGGGCTCTAAACTGACTCGCAACTTAAGTAAGATACTTTTCTGCTGAAGAAGATTTCCGTTCCTGAGATGCTCATTGTCGTTTGCCAACTTGTTCTGCAATTTAGGTAAAGCTCACTAGTCATGGAAAATTTGTAATGAGGATTTGCTTGTAGGGGTTGTAGGATTCGTTATCTCAAATTGTTACCCTGCTGATTGGCAAAAATGTCATTAGATAATGCAGTGGAATCCATCCTAACGACCCAAAGACGGATGGGGAAAGCTTGGTAGCTTGCGCTTGGGACCCCGGATTAAAATAGAAGACAATGCAAGCTAATCATTAGAGGTGGAGTTGTTCTAATTACAAAAAGCTAGTGACCGGATTTGTACCCAGAAATAGCATCTCTGTTTAAGAGGTGGGAATTTTTTTTTTTTTTTTGGGTTCAAAGATTTCCATTCCCCATATAGCTGAGTCTAATTCTCAGGCTGGGATGGGAGAGTGATAGGCTTTCATCCCACTTCGTGTGAATATGCATCCAAAGCATACTTGATATGACTCCATGACTCGGTCAGGCGTTGTTGTCTGCTGGTTTTGTCCATTTCCATAAGATGTAGAACAAATTTTTATAGGTCCAATTTTACAAGATATAGAACAAATTTGTATAGTTCCCTGCCTGACGTTAAAAAAAATGTTCATGCAGTGATTTGATGATCACCCTGCCCCAAGCTCATCATGACACCTTTCATGAATGCAATCTGAAGGAAATACACGGTATGCTGCAATTAGTGCTGTGTCAAGTAAGCAGGAGATAACATCCCTTTAAACTCAAAGCTACAGTGGTTTAATATGATTCCCTATTAGTTAGTTACCCTGTTGGTCCCAGGAAAAGAAAGCTGTACATTAGATCAGTGACAGCTCCACTTAAACTGTATGGCGAGGTGTTTGAGACTTTCCGAGTATCGTTACTATTAGTAGATTATTTGGGATAATTTTTTGAAACGAATACTGATTGAAAAATGTGTTAATGATGCAAACAAAATCCAAACGAGGATTGAGGTTAACAATTTGTCATGAAAGATGAAGCAATATAGATTTGAGTAAATCTTATATGCACTACAGTGTCTATATTATCACCGTTAGATTCATGACATGACATGTGTGCAAAAATTAAATTTTAAATTCAAATTTTGTATAGTTATCATTCGTTATCAATATAGAAAAGATTAATCCTATAGATTTCAGATGCACACTAATGAACTAATGCAGGGTGAACAAAAATAGTTCATATATCCACAATTAGTACATAGATTGCCTTCAGTATACAAGACTGCAAATAGCCCCAAGTCGACTCAAGAATGGAGGGAAATGATATTAGCACTCTTCAGAAATCCCTTCTTTTGCGTTTATTGATGTTTAAGGAGTGTTTGAAGATTTTAACATGAACTTCTGTTGACAGGCTCACCTTTTAGTAGCAAGGCTAATGAATGAATCCTCAGTCTCAGCCCCAAAATTCGTAAAGACCAAAATTCCATAGAAATTATACAAATGCAGAACCATATATAAAGACTAGTAGTATGTAATAGCAGTAATTCACAGATGTTCCTTTCTCTCTGTCATAATGATTTCCTCAGCAATGTGACCCAAAATCACAACTTGCAAAGCCGAACCCAATATCAAGCAAATAGCATCAAGACAACTCTGATGTCTCTCCCCCGGCCCCAGCCTGCCATTCGGGGCAAGAGGGAGGGGGTGGGGGGAAGGGGAAGGACGAGCAAGAAGAAAAAGGGAAAGTAGTGAAAAACCTATAGACCGTTCTTGATAATTTGTCGGCTCCTGAGAAACCTGGCCACGGGAGGTGTAAGAGCGAGGGTGATGGGAACCCTTATAGGAAACAGAGCCTTGTTAAGCAGCAATGCCAGAGCCAGTGCCCCACCACTGGATGCCGCCAGCTCGGCAGTCCGATTCCTCTTCTTGAACTCCTCCTCCACGACGAACCCATCTGTGGATGTGGTGGTGGAAGTCTCGGGGTTGGTATTGAGATCTTGGGCTCCTCCGGGTTTGGCTGCTGCTGCTTCTCCTCCTCCTTCTTTGGACGGGGCCTGCACGCCGACCTTTTCGAACAAGGCCTGCACGTCGACGTTATTCTTAATCGCCACGTACAGCCCGGTGATGGAAGCCGCAGATACAGAAAGGTGGACACCCAATCCGACCTTTCCGTACTTCCTCAACAGTTCCCTAAATCTCCCTCCTGCCATGTCCCAAACTCTTCTTTCTTTTCTTACGATCAATGAATCTGACGGCTAATCCGCATCCGCTTCTGTAGAATTTGTATGTATAACCAGGCAGAGAGAGAGTTATTCTGAACGACAAGTTTAAGCAGCGGGAGTTGGAGGGTTTTGGGATGGGGTATTGGGGTGGGGACACAGTAGAATAGGCAGTGTAGTTGCAGTAGGGTTTTGGAAAATTCTTGAGGGAGGGGAAAGGTCTTCTCGGGCGAGCGTAAATAATAGTGTGTATACGATGTCGTAGCCTGATCACAATTACCAAACTGCATATGATGGATATGGTTGGGCTTCTTGTGGGTGCTACACTAGTACTAATGCGCTTGGGCTTCAAGTAAAAATTGTACTTCTCCTGCTACCATGTGAAATTATTGCTCATTATTTATACCTTATTTGAGCACGTTGACTTATTTGCATCAAATTATTTCAAAATTTTTTCCTCAATGGGGCAGAGACTATTGAATCTTAGAGCTAAAAATAAGTCGAGTCGAATATGTTCGTTAAGTTATTCAAATAAGGCTCGTATTCGTTCGATAATATTCGAGTTTCAAATTTGTGTTGGGCTCTTCAAGCAAAATCTTAGTTTGAATTTGAACTCAAACTCGACTCGTTTAATATAAACGAGCCGTTCGCAAACAATTACACATGGAATTAGAAAATTAGGAATATAATATTAACCATAAGTTTTGTGAAATTATAATTAGGCCCATGTTCGCGAACAATTGTTTAAATTCACGAACGAGTTCATGTTCATTCTATTATTTATACAGTCAAAATATTTGTTCGAATTCGACTAATATAAAATTTCTAACGAGTTGTTATCAAACACGAACAAAGCCTAAACAAGTCGAGCTAACTAACTCTCGGGTTAGTTCGTTTAACTGCTAATACTCGAATGAATGAGCCTAGACGAGTTGAACTAACCATAAGCTTGGTTCGTTTAACTGCTAATACTCGAATGCAATCAGCTCTTTTGGAGAACAAATCTCAAACCGGATTCTCCATATATTCTTTTTCGGTTTCGGAGAAAACTCCCAAGTCTTTACGAGAGAGAAGGAGAAAGGGAAGGATCGAGTATACATATTCTTTTTGCCTGAGCATACTACACGAGAGACAGTCATTAGTTCAGCTCAAGTTTGAACATGTCACACCAGGTTTTGGAGTTCCATATTGTAACTATGTACAAACCAAACAAGAACAACTTAATTTACTTGTACACCAATTTATAGAGTAGTCCATTTACAACGAACGTCGGTTCATCATTGCAGAACAGTTTCTTAAGGATGGGATAAACTTCAACTTGAGCTTGAGCCGAGTTCAATAATTTTGATCAAACGAGATCAACGGTCACGACTTGTCCCCACAAATCAGTTTCTTATTCCTCATTTTTCTTCATTGGAGTTATCAAACTACTAGTAGTACTTATCATGGTCTACTCAATGCTGGTAGCATTTATGAATATTGAAATTGCAAGTGGGAAAGGGCCTACAACAAGCCGGTGTTTTCCAACAAGTCACACCAGGCCATATGTATCAATCACCCTGCAGCTGTCTTCGTATAATTACATAAAACTGTACAAAGAAAGTCTTCTGTTTTAAGCAATGGTGGAAGATAGGTGAAACTGTGCGGAATTGACAAGGGTTCCGGTCGATCAACATCTTTATAGCTTTTCAGGCTATGAAAAAAGAAATTAAGCTTCGCTATGGCATCTCCTTCAGCTGCTTCTTGCATGCTTCTTTAGTCTGCGTTCTGCTGCTGTGCGGCGCCAGATGCGAGACTTACACGGTAGGTGATGAGGATAATTGGAGCATTGGAGTCAACTATCTCGCCTGGTCTACCAAGTACAACTTCACGGTTGATGATATTTTGGGTATGTATGTATATATATATATCTATGTATATGCATCCTTCGTCCCTCAAGTTAATTTTTCTTTTCTACGATTTCCATAACGAAGAACTACAAAAAAAAGAAAAACCCTTGATTACTGGTACATGTTTTTTGCTTTCTGGTGGATTAGTTTTCAAGTATACAAAAGGGGAACATAATGTGTATGAAGTGAGTGAGGCCACCTTTCGATCTTGCGATGCAAGCAGCGGAGTTGTGGCAAAATACACAACTGGAAGCGATCAAATTGAGCTCAAAGAAGCCAAGGAGTATTGGTTTATTTGTGACATATCTGGGCACTGTCTGGATGGGATGAGGTTTGGTGTCGATGTAAGTCAAGCAGGCGCAGCCAGCAATACTACTGCATCAGGAACGTCTGCTTCAGCTCCACTGCCGTTCAATCCAAACCCAAATAATGCATCCGAAAGAGGGACTTCTGTGATTTACCTTCTTCTTGTACTTGATTTACTATTGAAATTTTTTTGATGATGCTAAATATTTATACTAGTATGATGTAGAGAACTTTTTTTTTATTAGGGTATGTAACTGAAAAGATTGAAGTGATTGTCAGTGGATGCTGTGTTTGATATCCAATACTACTACTATTTGCCCAGTCTTGCTCCTATTCTCTCTCACTAGCTGCCGTTAGCAGTAAAGGGCTCTCAAAACAAAGGATTTAGAAGGAAAAAGTGGATCCATTGTACTGCAAAATAAAGGTCACAGAAATAGCAAGTTTGTTTTAAATTTTTTTAGAACAATAATTGCCTGTGGAAAAATAATTGCCTCAAGCAAGTGTTATGATCTTTTTCCCCAAGGTGCTTTTAAAACTAAGCTCGAAACTCCAATATATTTGTGTCCCTGAATGTGGATTGTTTGGATTGAGCATTATTTTTCCAATTTTATTTGCTTACATCATCATTACAATTTCCAATACATCTTTTTATCTTCCCAATCACCTTTTTATCTCACGTATATCACGTTACAAAAAGTACTACAGTAAAAATATTCCAAATAACTTACAATTCAAACAAGTTACGAGTCGAATTTGGGTTTATCAAGCTCGATTAAAACTTCTAATTGTTGGTTTGACAAAAGGATCTTGTGGTTTATAATTCCGCAATTCCATTTCATCCTATATCTAACAAAACGCAAACACAGGATGATGTTATTCCCTGACACCTCGCAGCTAATATAAAACCAATCAAACACTAGATAATAAGATTCCCTAAAGTTCTAGTTAACCATTTTCAACCACTTTTGTCTTCACAAAGTCTCACCCTATGTCAGACAACTCTAAGAGGGAAATTGTTTGGAAGCCAAAAGTATAAATCTGAAGCAAACAAGACGCATTTAAGAGATTTAAGTGAGTCCAAGATTATGTTACTTTCCTCCATTTTATTCTTTGGACATAAATCAACAACTTGGTCTTCTCTAACTTTCCCTTGTGTCCAAGGATTTTGTTATTGCCAATTTTTGTTTTATAGAAGTCCAAAGAAGCACCATTCGAGTTGAATGTGAACTCCAAAGCTGTTTAAGTTGTTTGGGGGGTTGGGGGGGGGGGGGGGAGGGGTGGGAATGTTAATAAATCAAGGGGGCATTGTAAGCAATTCACAAGTAGCTTTAGGGATGTTTGGTTTACAAGCATGAGCGTTAGAAATCGGCATGCAAATTAATTACCATTTGTTTGGTTAAGTATTACAGGTGTCATTTTCTAAAAATAGAAGTTTTAAAATATGTAACCTTACCATTCCTACTTGGATTTGAAATGGATTAACTCATTAATATAGTGGAATTATGAAAGGCATGTTAATTGAAATCAAACATTGAAGGTGAAGATTATAATTTCCATTCAAACAACTCATTAGTTAATTAATCCAATGTAACAGTACAAGTGGTTTAGTATACTTATCAAACAATATACTAACAATAATAGTACTAGTTAGGGTGTTTGGATTGAGATAATTTGAAAAAAAATAATTTACTTCACAGATCCCAATCACCTTCTTATCTCACATACATCACATCACAAAAAGTGTTACAGTAATTATTTCAAATAAATCATGCAAATAAACTCCTATCCAAACAAACGCAGTATGATTTTCTGACAATATTATTATGTCTACAATAATAAAGCAGGAGCAAGAGTTTAGTTTGGTAGAAACAATTTAGTATCATTTTTTGTGATTTCAATTTTACCCTTCGAATTAATTATTAACCAATAAATACATATACCACTAAAATTTAACTGCATAACTGTCGATATACCACAATTCCCTCAAAACTAATTCTCTGCGATTATAAACTCCTTTTCACCCAATTAACCAAATTATACATTAAACTGAACTGCTAGACATCATACAACTTCTAAAAATTTTCATGTTTACAACTTTTAAATTTTCACTCCATAAAAAAATCTTTTGCCGTCTACCATGACAAAGTAATTCTCCAATTACTATGCCATCATTATTCCACCAATTCTGATACCATGACAAAGAACTTCTCCAGTTACTATACCACTTTTTTTTTTTTTTTTTTTGGTAAGAAAGACTACGGGTCTATTTGGTTGGACTGAAAATATTTTCCATCGAAGTCATTTTCTTGGAAAATCACTTCCTTCGCCATAATTTTCCAGTGTTTGGTTATTAAGTGAAAATATTTTTCGAATTCCTTTTTTCATAATTTTCCGGTGTTTGGTTTGTCAATGAAAATATTTTCTAATATGTTTGCTGTTATATTGCAAATATTTTTCTACTCTCAAAACATTCATTGCATTACAAGTTAATTTTAGTTTCTATCCATTATAATCATATTATCATTTTTATAAAATATTTATTCATATTACACCATGAATTCTTAAATTTCCCAACTCGAATACAGGGTGGAATTAGGATAGATCTAGATCAAACTAAAAATATTGGATATTTTGATATTTGAAAGAAAATGAATTCTTTCGTCTCAAAATTTAATTAATATTCATTATTTAAATTAAAGTGGTTCTTTCGATCATTCATAGAAAAAAGGACACTTGTAATCCTAAAAGAACTAAATTGTCAAATCCTACCACCACCACCTGACACAAATGCAATCTTTCACATTAGACTTGATTATCACATAAAATATATTAGCAATTGAATTAGAATAGTGTAGGACAGTTTGATATTCTTGCAGCGTTGTTTACTTGCCTTAAGTTATTTCTAATTAGTAGAAAGGAGAAAGAAAAATGTCTGGGATATTTTTGAGATGAACGCAAATCCGACTGGAGCTATTGATTTTATTTTTGTTGTCTGATGTTTCATGGGTTCAAGGGAGAATAGCAGATAGGTCGTTATGTGTTAGAGCACGAGGTTTGATGTCATAATTCAGTACTTCTACAGCAATACTTTAGTTTGCAGGTTGAGTGCAGATACTTTTTATTTATCAATTCAAATTGCTCGGCAAATTATGTGCAACCAAAGTTGTTAAAAATTCCAGTGGAACACCCACTGATATTGTGACTAATATGATTCTGCTGCTGGTGATTCTCTAGCACTGTGGGTTATTTGGTTATCGGAAATTAACTTCAGGAAAGTTGTTGTGGAAGTCATTTTCCACCCGGTGGCATGAAAACATTTTCCAGCTGAAATCATTTTCCAACCTCTTTTGCTTCCAAACACCAGAAATTCTGGAAAATTTTTTAGGGAAAATATTTTCAGTTCAAACAAACATACCCTACATTCAAAATAACATTTAACAGAGGTTTACAAACCGAGGGAGGGCAAAGCCTCTGCAATCAAGTTCTAAAAGTCTAGAAATTGCCAAGGGAATACAATCAAACAAAATAAAATTTTCTTCTGCTTCTACACCCATCTTGGCCAAAAAATCCGCACACTAAGTTTGCCTCCCTATAGACATGCTTAAAGGTAATTGATTGGAATGTCTGCATAATAGTCCTGGATGATCGCATGGATTTCCTTGATATGTTTTGTTGCGAGGGAGATTTTCCATCAATTTATATTGGGTAAAAAACAAAAAAGCCCATTGTGATAAACCTAATACATAAAAAAGTCCCCCATGGTTTCAAAATATACAACACGACCCCTCATGCTTTGAACTAAATTGTAAAGGTGACGGAATCCGTTAAACTTAACAGAAATGAACAAAATGACAAAAATGCCCTGATATAATAAAGCAAAAGACAATTCAAAAAAATCATTTGTTTTATTCTCTAAATAGAGAGAATTGAGGGTTAAGGGGTAGAATAGGTATATTTGATAAAAATTAGGTATAAAATTTTTTTTTAGGTTCCAATAAGTTATTTCCGTTAAATTTAACGGATTCCGTCACCTTTACAATTTAGTTCAAAGCATGAGGTGTCGTGTTGTATATTTTGAAACCATAAGGGACTTTTTTGTGTATTAGGCTTACCACAGGGGGTTTTTTTATTTTTTACCCATTTTATATTTGTTTTGTCTTTCATTTTATTTTAGTTTTGCATAATCATACTACTATATCTAGGCATGGTGTATGTGAATTTTTTTATCAATTTTTTTATGGGAGTATGTGAATGATATTCACAATTCATCCTCGTAAGCAACCTCACTCCGTATGAGTGCGCATATACCACGAGTATAAAATCTTGGATAAATTACATTTTACCTCCCTAAAGTTTAGTATTTTTGACATAACCTCTCTATAATCTCAAAAGCAATAGTTTAAATTAAAGTGATAAAGTGACGAAAATAGTCATTCGTAATGAAATTTTTAAAAATATTGAAAATACCCTTATATATATATATATATATATATATATGACACACTAGCCCTGTATGATTTTTATATTTTACCATATAATTCCCTTATAATTTTTGAAATATACACATAACCCCCCTTGATTAACAAATAATTTTCAATTTTACATAAGAGTATTTTTTGCATTTTAAAAATAAAGGATCATTTCTGTTATTTTGACACTTTAATCCAAACTATGAGAGGATTATGTATAATTTTTGAAACTATAAGGGGGTTATATAAAAAAATACTAAATTACAGGAGGTAAACCGTAATTTGCCATAAAATCTTTCCTCATTTCGCATCAAGGGCGTGTTTGGGCCGCCATAAATCAGGGGATATCAGTTATATACTTATATCCCCCGGGATAACAGATTCCGAAACACAACCAAAGACCGCGAAAGTGTTTATCCCAGGAGGAGTCCACCAGAGCCCTCTCCGTCGTCGGCCCTCTTTCTATCTGTCTTCCCTTTTGCCCTTTTTATAGCAGCACTGCTTTTCCCTGCTCTTCTTCACTCCTCGCCTCCGCCTCCAACGCCGAACCTCCATTACTCTCCCTTATTCCCGGCGTTGCACATCATTCCTCCTTCGCTCCCCAATTTGGCCCCCGCACACCAGCAAACCGGAGCACCTACACAGATCGACCCAAAGTCCTCTTATTCCCGGGTATGCTCTTCCATAACTTGTACGGCAGCTACAATTAGAATACCCTTCCCTGAATTACCTCTAAACTTTTTCATATTGTTTTGTGATGCGGGCTAAAGGAGTAATAGTAACCTAATTTAACGTCTCGGTGGTTGCAATTCGTTTACTATGGTACTATCGGTTGATCAGTAACTGCTTCTAGAAATTAAAGAATGATGGTTTTTAGCTTCGGTTTTACTTGCAAATCGACGAGGTTATTAGGTTCAGTACCCCCTCCCTCTTTTCTTGTCTGGAGATGGCATTGTGTTAGACTGAATAATCAGTTGGAAGTTTTGTATTCTTACTTGGGGTGTAGTTTTTAAAATTTTTGTGGGGTACTTCAGTTGATTTATCTGATACGTCATATTCCATTAGTTTTGTGCTGTTGTTTGAAACTTGATCCCTTTTCTGATATGGGTGTCTGTTGATGTTTCTATTCCTAGTGATACAGTATTAACGGGATGACCGAAGAAGGAAGGGTGCATCCTGATTGCAGGAATGCATCTAACCCTTACCATGAATGTAGTGAATATTGTTTCAAGATCATTGCTGAGCTCAAGAAGAAGATGAATACAAATAATACAGGTTGGTTTCCTACACTCAACTGTATTTTCTGTTCTTTTCTTTGGAGATTGGAGATAGGAATTGGCCAATATTGTACCTCTATATGAGTTGGTTCAAGCTTGCAAGTCATGTTGTCTAGGTAATTTAAGCTTTTGTTGTGCCGTGCTTAAAAGCTGTGATGAGAAAATGGACTTGGGAGTTTGAATTGGAGATGACTTTGCTTTTCCTATTTTTACTCTAGGATTAACATAAGTGGTTAGTTGATAGCTATAAATTTGTTTCTATAGTATGCTGGCTTCTGGAGCCATTGATTCTAATATTAACTATATTCTTGTATGCTGCTGTGCTGAGCCTATATGCTAATTTCACCCAACCGTACCTTGTAATGAACCTAACAAGACATTCTTAAGCTTGTTACCTCCAACTTTAGGCACTGTCTTTCACCTTTCCCAACTCCTAGATACTTACAAGTTTGCCATTCCTTAGATCTAGGGGTGGCTATATCGGCAGGATGGTGCCCAGTGTTATTATAGCACCCTTATGGGCATCTTTATGCATCAAACTTCATCAGCTGGTTCAATTTAACTGAAACAGAGAACAGTTGAGGGAAGAATGGCTGTGGGAGCTTGGTCAATCAGTCAGTCTCCTCCCCTGATAAAATGCTGAGAAGTGGTCACCCATGCAAGAGCTAAATATCTTTGTGAACTAAATATGATCTAAGGATATATGTGCCTTTAATGATTACTGGGTAGCTTTGAACTTGCCCTGTCTACTTTGGTATCCTTGAACTTATTTGGAGCCCAGTCTCCTTATTTCGGCAGCCACCATCTGGCCTTTTTGCCCTTCTGATCCTTCACTGTTCCAAGCATTTATTTTGCTAGCCTTGGATGATGCAGTTGATTATTAATCCTTTTGTGACTGCTTTGATATACTTTCCTGTGCCTATTTATTGGAATTTCACAAATAAGCTGGTTGAAGATATTTGTGATGCAGCCGAACTATCAAGAAGCAATGCTTCAGCCTCCTGCTTCTTTTTCTGTGCTATATCTTTCTTATTTACATCTGTCACTGTATTTTCACCATTTACAAGTGTCATTAGGCCAGAGAATAGGAATTTACCTCGTAACTCTCTCAAGGATGTTTGTGATGAACTTTTAAATTAAAATGAGTACTTTGAGTATTTCACATGTTTGTGGTACATGTCATTGTTTGGGGTGTGCCTCTGCAAATCCAGAATAGTTTTTGATAGATGGTTGTGTTTTTAGAGTTCTGATCAGTTGATAAGAAACTTTAGTAGGCATTGGTACCTAACAATCGTACTAGTTTGTTATTGGTTACTGTAAGAACATAGATCGGGTGCATGAAAAGGAGGCTTGTGCCTGTGAGTAGCCTCCTCCTGGAAAGGCTTTGTTTTTTCAACATTGGCTTGATATTTTTGAATTATATATGCATATTGACATTTCTATATGGAATGTGCTAGAACTAGCGGAAGCCTATGATAGTGGAGATCAGCCCAATCCAGTCGCCAGTTCTAATGAGGGTGAAGACTTACATGTGGGTAATAATGATTCTGCTGGGGAGAGGAGCTCTGATGCTGAAGATAATGTGGGAGTGGACATGACAAATCTTACAGGAAGGCAGAAAAAGTTGTTTGAGCTAAGGCTTAAAATGGTTAGAATCACGTGATTTTTTCGTGTTAAATCCTCACTCTGGTCTCTTATTAATGAAAAATTGCATCATCTACTCACTTTGGTTTTTCTGTTGAACCTTTATGTTATTGTATTTATTTTCTGATGTTTTCTAATCTGCTTTTCTTTGCGGGCAGAATGAGGCCAGAAAAGCAAATCAAACGGCCATGGTAGCAGAAAAGAAAAAAATGGAAGTTCCGGAAGAATCTAGGGGCATTTCGAAGCAGAAATGGCTCGAGGAACGAAAGAAGAAAATCGGTAGACTTCTAGATGCCAATGGTTTGGACATGAGTAAAGCTTACATGCTAGACACACAGGACATGGCAGAAACAAAGTATAAGAAGTGGGAGAAGAACCCTGCTCCAGCTGGTTGGGATGGTAATATATTCGTTCTCTGTCTACATTAAATGGACGCACGTGTAAGGAGGATTTGCATACGCATGATTGTAGTATAGGTATCTTTGTATTCTGTTGCCTAAGTAATCTGCTTATAAGAGAGTGTGGCATCACAATATTCATTATTCAGATTGAGATTGACATTGTGATTGAGTTGCTTCAACAAAATTATTTACCAATTGTATTCTATTTTGAACTTCAAGCTACTCCATTCAAGACATTTAGCCCCATAAACATGAAAACTATATTGTTGGTGACTTGGTAACTAATGAATCTCTCCTGCTTGCCTTCCACATGGGTTATTGAATGATGAAGACCAAATTTAGCAGCTGGAGGCAGATAGAGAAGGATTAGATGTTACCTGTGAATTAAGAAGATGCGTTTGTATAATGGCAACCAAGTAATTGGGAAGGCTTGGTTGATTTGGTTTTGCATTGTTGCTTAAAGTGCTCTACATTTGCAAGTTGAGAATATAGCAAATATTCCACAAATTGCGCTTGATGTATTGCAAAAGTGGTCTCATAAATTCTCTCCCTTGTCTAGTTTAGGATGCTATTTTTATGAAGCAATTAGAGTTTTTAATGCTTTATGGCTGGGGTTTATGATTGTATTATGGGTTTTTCCTGTGTAACTTTACACCGATGAACACATTGATGGGCAACTGAACTTCTGTTTTCCTTTTTAACAGTCTTTAATCAGAAAACATTGTACAATGCATACAAGAAAAGAACAGGTAACATTGAGGTGGATCTAGAGGAATACAACAAAATGAAAGAAGCTGATCCAGAATTCTACCGAGATGCTTCGAGTCTCCAGTATGGAAAAGTAAGTATACACACTGATACTCTGGCTGATTATTTTCTTTTGCACTGATGTTCTGGTATGTTTATGTTTGTTTGGGCTTTTTGGGAGCTGGATATATTATTTTTTCTGACTGGACAGGCACCAAAAATAGCGGAAGAAAAAATTGACAAAATGGTGAAGGAGCTCAAGGACAGGGAAGAAAAGCGCAGAGCATTTAGCAGGAGGAGAAGGTACCGTGAAGAGAAGGACATCGACTCCATCAATGACCGAAATGAGCATTTCAATAAGAAGATTGAGCGTGCCTTCGGCAAATATACTCTGGAGATCAAAAACAATCTTGAAAGAGGAACTGCTTTACCAGACTGAAGTGGAATACAAGAAGGCAAGATTCTTTATGCTTTGGGTATACATGGATTACATTTCCATCCTGCGTAGCGAATCGGTGCTTGACCCAGCGATTGCATCCACTGCCTTCCCCTGTTCATGATCCAAGGTTTCGTCTGTCAAAACAGTTTGTTGTACACAGACGCAACATTTTGTGCTTTATTATGAAGTTGTAATTGGAGGACTTCTGCAAGATTTACTTTCCAGTTTATCCCTTCTGTGAATCGGATAAAGGTGGTGACAGTAGATATTACCGTGATGGTGTTTTCTCTTTTCTCTTAGTGTTCTCTTCCAAGAAAGATTAAACTTGCCCAAACATCAAGTGAAGAAAACAGAATGTTGGTGTGAGTGGATGAAATTGACGGGCTTCATAATTATGTTTAACATTCCCCATCCTACACCAGAAAACTGAAACACCAAAAGCACGTAGGAAAAACCAACATTAGTCAGCATTTCTCAAGTGGTATCATTCAACATAAAGTACTAAAACAATAGTAAGCATTGACTTGAATATCAGTCATGCAGAGGACGTCTTCAGAACTGAGTTTCTTGCGAAAACAAGCTGTTGTGTAAGGTTGGAGGTAAAACGGCTGGTATCTGCTGTGTAATCATCTCTCACATTATCACGGTCTGGTTCAAGCTCTTTGATGCTTCGTTCATCCTTGCGCGGTAGTTGAAATGGTTTTTTTGGGGGGTCATGAAAGTGACTGTAGCAAAGATGATGAATGAATTGAAGGTCTTTTTGTCAGTCTATTCTCGATTCTGGCTGTTTCTATTCTGGGAGGCCAGCCAGCCAATCACCGCTTTCCATCTCGTACTGGACTGCTTATGATTTTTCCTCTCAACTGTAGGACGACTGACTACTCTTTCCATTGTTTCATTTGGTCATCCGAAGGATTCCATCGGGTGTCTGGACCAGAGAAATCAGTGAGGGAAAAAGAATAACTTAGGGTGGGGAGATTTTGGTCCACTGCAGTCGACAGCTACTGGTCAAGGATGCAATCTCCTCTGGATTTACTTCTTCAAAATGGTCGATGAGAGATTCGGGGAGAATTTCTGCGGGGTAATTTCAAAATCCTCTGAGGTTTCTAGCAATTTCACCAGCTCTCTTGAAGTTTGTAAATTATATTCACCTCCCTTGGCATAATTGTGAGCTCAGTTAGTTACATCACATGAGAAATTTACCGATATACCCTGAGACTTTATGTATTATTAAAAACTAATATCTAACGATTGAGTAATTAGAGTATTAATTAATTGTTAGTGACTAATTAATGGAAATAATTGTTAGAAATTTCTTTAATGATGAATGGTAACTTGCAATTACAAAATAACGCCAATTGAAATATCAAATGGTATCATTTTGTGATTGATAGAATTTGATAATGATCAGAAATCAATTGTACACAATAACGTGAGAAGAAAGGCTCGCTTGTAAAATAAAGAAAATAGAGAACAAAAGAAGATTGGTCATGAGTAGCGGTGCTATTGAGTCGCTCAAGTAGCACCATTTTCAAGTTTGAACTCAAATAGGTATATAAATTTGAAATCGAACTCGACTCGATATAATGGAAATTAAACTCAAACTCGACTCATTTGAATTCGAGTAAACTGCAACCCTTATCAAGATCGAACTACTCGAGATTGAGTTCAAGTTTTTCTTTTCTTGTTTTTAATTTTTTACATTTTGGATTTATCAAATTTCCATTTTTTGTCATCTATCATTTTTTTAAAACATTTTTTTACATTTGAGTTCGGGTAAACTGCAAGCCTTATTAATCTCGAACTACTCGAGGTCGAACTTGAGTTTTTCTTTTCTTGTTTTTCATTTTTAACATTTTAGATTTATCAAATTATCATTTTTGTCATTTATAACTTTTTTTAATGAACATTACCTCATATAAATTTATTAAAATATGAACCCATAATAGCCATTTCATAATTAAATATATAATATATAAATAAAGTATACAAACCCAGAATACTCGATTAAGTTCATCGAATACTCAAATAGTTACTACTGATGCTCGAAATTGACTTGTTACACAGAACGAGTAGCTTGAGTTCGAATTTGAACTCAAACTTGGTCAAACCGAATTCGAGCCAAACTTTTGATCAAGCCTTGCGAGCGGTTTGGCTCATCCACACCCCTAGTCATAAGAAATTTTCTTTAATACTCTTAAAGTTGTGATAGTTGTAAAGTTATTTCGTGAAAGAGAAAGAAGGGGAAAGAGAGGCAATATTCAAAAAAATTTTTTTGTTCATAATCACAAGAATCATACCAAATCTCATGTGTAACAAGGATGACTAGTTTGTTTTGTTTTGTTAAGTAGTGTGATCATTAGTGTAATTTTGTTGCTTATTTGTGTTATTTATTGTATTGAATATGAACTTTTTAAGCAGTGAAATATGTGTATTAGTTGTTTCTAATTTTTAATTATTTTCATTCTTTTATTAATACAACTTATACACATACATAAGGAGTATTTATAGAATAAAAGTTTCTGTTATAAAACTAATAAACTACTATAGTATAAATGGAGATATTAAATGAAAAGTAGAGCAATGGAGAATGATATTCTTATATTCCAACAAGATACCAAAGTCCTTCCAAATGGTGTCAATGTACCTCTATATATAGGTACTACAAGATCAAAGGTACATAAATCCTATTAAACACCCACTACTACAATAATATGAAAAAACTTATGAAACGGTTTCTCCACTACATGAATAGATTTATGAATTGTAACTTCTATACATAATGTAGCCATAAAATCAAGAATTAATCCTCTTGGGAATACAAATGGACATCCATACTTTTAATTGTTTCATAACACTCCCCCTTGGATGTCCATTACACAAAGAATATGCCTCGTTAAAACCTTACCAGGTAAAAATCCATCGGGACAAAAATCCTAGTGAAGGAAAAAGAGTACACTATTCTTGTGCATTAATTTCTCCCCCTGATGCAAACATTATTTGAGATCTTTTAATCGTCGCATTCCAATATTCTTCGCCAATTGCACTGAAATATGGTACTTCAGGACCAAGTATCTCATTTTTCTCTTGCGATCTAAAAGGACTCTTTTTGGGATCTAATGATCTGACGACCATTGGAGTACTTAATATATGTGTCTTATCCATATAAAACTGCTTTAATACCTTCCGGATATATGCAGTTTGGTGGATAAAAATTCTACATTTCAAATGCTCAATTTGTAAAAAAAAGGTAGAATTTTGTTTTTCCAAAATTCTTGATCTCAAAATCCTTTTTCAAATATTCAACATTATTTTGAATCTCTTCAGGAGTTCCAATCAAATTTAGATCATCAACATATACAGCAATTATCACAAAATTTGATCCATTTTTCTTAATAAAAACACATGGACATATTGGATCATTAGTATAACCTTCTTTTGTCAGAGATTCATTGAGACAGTTATCCCACATACGTCCAGATTGTTTGAGCTCATACAGAGACCTTTGTAATTTAATAGAATAAATATTTTTAGAAGTTGATTTGCATGCTTCAGGCATATTGAATTCTTCGGGGATTCTCATATAAATATCATTTTCAAGATTCCCATATAAATATGCAGTAACGAAATCCATTAGATGCATATCTAATTTTTCATGTACTGCAAAAGTCACAAGATATCTAAATGTGATAGCATCCACTACAGGTGAATACGTTTCATCATAATCAAATCCAGGCCTTTGTGAAAATCCTTGGGTTACAAGTCTTGCTTTATATCTCACAATTTCATTTTTCTCATTTCTTTTTCTCACAAATACCCATTTATATTCTACTGGCTTTACACCTTCAGGTGTTTGGACTACAGGTCCAAAAATTTTTCTTGTAGCCAGTGAGTCCAATTCAAATTGAATCGCATCTTTCCATTTTTTCAATCATTTCTATACCGACATTCATCAACCGATCTAGATTCATGATTCTCATCAAGTTCTATAATATCAAGTGCTACATTTTATTAGGCTCCAATTAAATTTTTTTTTTTTTATGATTTCATTCTCTTCATAAGTTGGCTCTTCAGGAGCAACATTTTCAAGAGATTAAATTTTGTCATGACATTTAATCTCCGGAGATATTTGAAATCAATTTATACCTTATTTAGGTAGACCGACCTTAAATTTATTTGTAACACTTGTGCATGTCCTTCAGGGACATCAATTTTAATCAAGGTATTTCCTGCAAGAGCAGTTGATTTAATAACTCTTCTGGAGTCGATAATATATCTGACAACTGGTTTGCAATTTTCTGCAAATGAATAATTTCTTGAACTTTCAGTTCACATTATTTTGTATGAGGATCGAGGAAATCCAATTTTTCAGGTGATTTCCTTTCGGTTGATTTCTTCCTCCCCCTAATGTCGGGAATCGTAACTCATCAGAATAAATAAATCATTTAATAGATCATTCATCAAATATTTTACGATATTTAATCGTAAAAAGTGATTCATACCTGACATAAATTCTAAATTTCTTTTGGAGCCATATATAATATAAAGGGGGTATGTATAAATACTTGTCGACTCTCAAATATTCTCACTTTTGTCAAATCATATATCCATTGGGATCAGTAAACTTCTGGTTTGCTGCAATTGATGATTATAAATCAAAATGAGAATGAAGACAACTATATCGATAACCATTTCTCTCTCGAATGGTTATTATAATATAATTAACCTTTATCTCACTTGATTTCTAAATATGATCTTTATTATTGTCCCATTTAATGTCTCAATTTGATATCCATTTCAACGGATATTCAAATTCAATAAAATTTTCGAGACATGGTAAAAGTAGTACTTTATTCATGATAAACTTTTCTCCTACAGGGAGAAATATAGTAGTGGCTCTTCTGGAGTTTTCAATCACTTAAGCACTAACACTAATTGTGTTTGTCTCTTTTGTTGGAATATAGTTTATATAGTAGCACTTATTAATGAGACGCATATCATTGTCACCATAATTCTTATGGGACAAATATCATCACCATAATCCTTTGATCCCAAATATTTAACATCCATTTCTTCTTCAGGAAGAAAAGTTAATTAAATGAATCATCATACACTTTCAAGGTGTTTAAAGAAATTGGCCATGTGAAGATGATATTATAATTTTGATTCGTCAAATGTACTTCGGGACATTTATCTTCAGAATCCTTATTTTCTTGTCCTCATCAATATTATCCCACTTCAAGTGGTAATTTTTTCTTTTGTTATGATAAAATATATATTTATCAAAATCATAGTCATGGCATCAACCATAACTAATAAATTGAAATTTAGTCACATTCACTTCTGGGAATGGACTAGAATTAGCATGCAATAAGTCCAAAATACTTCTCAAAATTTCTCTTAATATTGCTACTACAGGAGCATATTAGAGAAATCAATTGTGAAGAATATCATTTTCAATATATCTTATGAGTAAAATTTTTTCGACATAATTTCAACTGAGAAGTAATTCTAAAAATTGCAGAATTATGTTCTTATAGCCATACGTAAATTTATCATACCAGACTTTTGAAATAATGACCATCTTCTAGTGGCCAAATATTTTCGTTAAAGAACGACCATCTTCAGGTGGTCGAATATTTTTCTTTAAATATTTCAAAGGATAAGTAGATCATCAAGTATAATTGATTTTCTATAATAGCATTTCCAAAACTCAATGCATCATAATATAAGTATCTATAACGAATAATTCTAAATGTAAATAAATAGAATTAAAAGAAGAAATATTACCTCAAAGGTGTCAAACAGTATATGTTTGTGTTTGGTGATTGTTCAGCAATAGGCACTTGTATTTTTTGCGATAATTCAAATGTTAGCCATAAGAAATTGACATAAGTTTGTGGGTCAGAGATTTAACTCAGAAGTTACTTGAAGAAATACGGACAGAATTTTGGCAAAACCTTGTGTTTCACTTTTGTTCACGGTAGATGCTCCGTTTTCATCTTTTGCTCAAAAATAGAGACTCGTGCTGATAACGTGTTATAAAACTAATAAACTATTATACTATAAATGGAGATATTTGAGGAAAAGTAGAGCAATGGAGAATGATATTTTTATATTCCAACAAGATACCAAAGTCCTTCCAAATGGTGTCAATGTACCTCTATATATAGGTACTACAAGATCAAAGGTACATAAATCCTGTTAAACACCCACTACTACAATAATATGAAGAAACTTATGAAATGGTTTCTCCACTACATGAATAGATTTATGGATTGTAATTTCTATACATAATGTAGCCATAAAATCAAGAATTAATCCTCTTGGGAATACAAAGGGGCATCCATACTTTTAATTGTTTCATAACAGTTTCATCTATCTCCTTAAAATACTTTTTTTTTTGTTTGGACTGATTTTGTTATCAAAACCTTAATGTTATGGGAGATTAGTGTAATTTTACAAATCTCAAGGGATGTTAGTGAAATTCTCAAAAATCTCCCCTTAGGAAAGGTTTTTAAAGTTATCCCAATTTCTGCACTACAAACTTTCCTCTTGTTTTTAAGCTTGGAGAGGGAGAGAGAAATGTTGAGAAATTTAATATTTGAGATGGAATGACGATTGACAACATAAATAATCATCAAAGAAAAAAAAAACGTGTATCTCTAATGCAAGCATGGTACTATTTTTTATAAAAAATTTTCCATGAAAACATACTCATAAATTGTTCTTGAACTACCAGCGCACAAAATAAAAGCAAGATTCGTGATCCAACCTTTTATTCTTGTCTTTTCTTATTGACTCCAAACTACAAAAAGCAAAAGCAATTCATCCAAGGATAAGACTAACTACATCCGAATTATATTAGCCATGACACAATCAACAATTGTTAAAACTGAATCGTACCATCATGCTTTCGTTGTTTAAAAAGAGAAAGAACCCCCAAAAAGACAAAATGAAAGCCAATTGGATATGGATAATGCCGGGCACCTTCCCGCCCCGTTGCCATCCCTAGTTCCTAGGTCCTTCCCTCCATGGGGATACGATCGATTGTATTCATTTTTAACTGCGCGTAATTTTCATTGCACACGATGTAACTTGCTTTACACACGACATAATTTTACAACACTTTTTTATGAACTCCACACGTGATGTGAAAATCAAATTACATACTGTAATTTGAGCCGCACAAATTTTTGAAATCACACCGTAACCGTAAACCTTCAGGCACAAATTTTTGAAATCACACTATAACCGTAAACCTTCAGGAACGATTGTCTCTGACAACCGTTCCTGCCCCATTTCCCTCCGCCGGGTAGTCACAGGACCCCTGTGATCTTGGATTGGAATGTCATCAAAATTCCCACCGGACCGGACCGGGGCTCTTTTTCCCTCTGCCACCATTTTAACAATTCCTATTCTATTAGAGAAGGAACACTAGAAGTTTTCTTTATGGAGCAATCGTTTAAACTGCTCTTCTTTTCCCTATGCTAAAGTGTCCTGTATTGTTCGTCTTTTATAAGCAAGTCCAAACAAAACAAGGCATCATCAGGAGAGGGAAGGGTCCCCCTTCCCCTCTCTGTGTCACGTCACGCCTGCAGAAGACCCTCAGACCTTTTCTCAGGCTTTCCAGAGCTGCAGTGTGGCCTACCCTCGTCCCTCCCCCCCTAACAACTTTCTTTTCTCTAGAGAAAGAAAAAGTTAAAAGCAATTTCACAGGACAGGGCAAAAACCCTTTTTCTCTTTTCTTTCCAAGCAATGAATGATCATCCCCTCCCAACGCGTTGCTCCGGGAACTGAATTGGTCAAAATCAAGCTTAATTTTGATACTCTCCCCGAGGAAGAAAACAGAGCAATTACTCTTTTCTTTAGAGGGATGGAGGAGCAATACTTGCAGAGATTTAAAGAAAAACAACTCCACCAGCACTATTCATCATACCAAATAAATATACACAGCCAAAGACTAGCAACACATAGGAAAAACATTAAAAAAAAGAAAAAGATGGAAGCCATATGAAAAACAAATTAAAGGGAATGATGATAAGTTTACAAAAGAAAAGATGGGATGGTTCATAAATTAAATCCTCTCCCTCTATCTATCTAATACACACGGCGGAAAACAAGCAAGCAATTCCAGATATTGAGAGAGAATTAGGAATTCATTAATTTCTTCACGCCTCATGGACAGGTGGATGGATGGCTTTTTTTTCTTTTTTAACTTTAGTTTGTGGGGTTGCTCCTGAAAGATCCCAAGGCCTTGATAGCTGCAGCCCTCAAGATGTACTGATGATATGCTGCTGCTGCCAATGCCCCCACAAATGGTCCAACCCAGAAGATCCACTGCACCATATATTTGTAAAGAATTCCATTAAAATGATACTCCTGCTGCTTGCCGGATGCTAGCAACATTTTATTGTAGCAGCCCAGCTGTAGTAAATATTTGAAGAAAAAAGAACTTACCTGGTCATCCCAGACTTTGTCATTGTTGTAGATGACGGCAGCACCAAAGCTCCTAGCAGGGTTGATACCAGTTCCAGTGATGGGAATGGTACCCAAGTGAACCATGAACACGGCGAACCCAATTGGCAGAGGAGCCAACACCTAAGGACGAAAATGTTAAGTTAACCACAAAAAAAAACACACACACACAGATAGCAGAGTTGCATGACGATGGAAAATTCACAAAGATATGGTTTTTTTTTTCTCAATTGTAACCGTCTACTCCTGCTCCTATTCTAATCTATTTGAAGCAGTGAAGAAGTGATGCAACGGGATCATAAAACCACCATCAGAAAGACCACGCGAGTACATTACGTCCTCGTATGGATTTAAGGTATGATCCGGCAAAGAGAAAAAGGAAGAAAGGAAAAAACAAATCCAAGAAGAGGGAAAGAGGTAGAAGAATACAGGGACATGAGAATCACGAGCGCTTCTCTTGGGGTCGGTGGCGGCGAAAACGGTGTAGACAAGGACAAAAGTACCAATGATCTCAGCACCCAAAGCACTGCCCTTGCTGTAGCCATGCGTCACAGAGTTGGCACCCCCACCCCAAGTGTTGTAGTGGTGCTTCATGAAAGCCTTCACCAACCCAACTCCGCAGATAGCTCCCAGACACTGTGCCACCATATAAGCCACTGCCCTGAACAGCGACACCTTCCTCGCCAGGAACAGCCCAAATGTCACCGCAGGGTTGATATGCCCACCTAATTAAAACACGATTAAGCAGCAGCAATACATGACTACTACTACTTATAATACATATATATAAGCAGCCAACTAAGCTACCAGGGAGTGAGTGAGTAAGAAGAAGAAGAAGAGAAGGGAGGGCACGGTGATCGGCCATGCAGTTAGTTAGTTAAGAACGTACCGGAGATACCGGCAGTGCAGTAAACGAGGATGAAAATCATGCCACCAAAGGCCCAGGCGATGCCGAGGATGCCAACGCCGTCGCATTGGTCTGCGGCGTAGCGCACCTTGTGGCCGATGACGGTGGCGATGGTCACGTAGAGGAAAAGGAGGGTGGCAACGAACTCGGCGATGAGGGCACGGTAGAAGGACCAGAGCTTGAGCTCGGCAAAGTCCAAGAGGGGAGCAGGGGGCGGGTCCACGTAGTCCTTCCCATGCTGGGTCTGCCCTTCTTCACTCACTTCCTTTGACATCTCTTTTCGGTTCTTACTTTCTGGTTTGGGCGCTGTGCAGTGCTCTGTGTTGATGCGTTTTGTTGGTTTCTCTGTGCTGTTGTTTTTGTTTCTTGTTTGATTTGAGCTTTGAAGAAGAGAGAAGAGAGAAGAGGGGAAGGGGCGTGAGACTTTGGATGGGATAGGAAGAGTCTCTTGTCTTCAATCTTTGCTGTGGTTTTATGAGTGGAGAGTGGGGCCGGCAGGGATATTTGGATAAGAGTGGGGATAGTTTTGGAAATTAAATTTGAAATTGGAATATTTTGCAGTATTTTTAGTATTACGCTTCATCCATTTCAATTATTTGGTTCCGATTTTGAGAATTTATTTTTTTAACTATGATAATTTAATGGTGATATTTATACTTTTTTTTATAAAAAATTTTACTCTTTTTTTTTTTTTGTCGAAGCGAAATAAACACACATACTCAAACAATGAACAGACACGCAGAGGTAACATCGAATACACCGGCCCAAACGAGCAATTTAAGGTGGAATTCACGAGAAACATCCATCCAGTCAATTGATTAAAAAATTTTACTCTCATAAATTTAAATTTAAATGATAAAATATGTATATATAATAAAAATATTATATTAAAAAAATTAAAAATTAATTTTTTTTTTTTTGGCCGGGGGAGAGGTGGGAGCCAGTTAAAGAAGAAGAAGTGGAAAGTGGGGCAGATGAGACAGCGAGACCATGTGATGGGTAATCATCTGGAAGTTTGTGGCGTTCTATCTTTTGTATCTATCCATCCATCCATCCTTGTGTTTTGTTTATTTTGTATTTTTTTTTTTTTTGGGTTGGGGTTTGGTTTGAAATTGAAAGTCGAAAGAAAGGGAAGAAGAAACCGGCCGTCAGGCTGGCAAATGTATTTGTCTGTAATCCATCCTCTCAAGTCTCATCCCCCCCTCTCTCTCTCTCTCTCTCTCCTACATTACTCAGTCCATAGTCCCTTCTCAATCCAACGGTTACATGTCCTTTTCTCTCTGTTCCTTGCAGCATCTGCCCCACAACTTAAAGCAAATTCCACCCCATTTTACTACTCCTAGTACATTTTTTTTTGTCCCTTTTCTCTTTTTTTTTTTTTTCTGTCAATACGATAGATTCCTATATTAACGGATGTGAAAGAATCGAAGAAAGTCTAAGTTAGGCTCTGCTTGGATTGCTTGTTTCCGTCGAAAAATATTGGGAGTGTTTGGATACACACATTATTCCAAATAATATTTCGCTTGCATCATAAACACATTTTCCAACCCACCTTTTTATATTCCCAATCAACTTTTTATCTCACATACATCACATCACAAAAAGTGCTACAGTAATTATTCCAAATAATATTTCAAATAATACCCTATCCAAACAAACTCATTATCATTTTCCGTGATCACATTTTCCTATCACCTTTTTCTCTCATATATATATCAAATTGTTACAGTAATTTTTTCATAAAAAATGATGAAAAATGCAATCCAAATACAACCTAAGAATAATTCGGAGGAGACTGAATTATTATCAAATCAGACTGATGTACTGTGCACTCGATTAAATTTTTTAAGCAGAACAATTTTTTAATGTGACAAATTGACGAGAAGCAAGAGTTCCACCCCCGTCAAAATTTAATACATTAATGATGGCCACCAGGCTTTGGTACATTTTTTTTGTCCCTCCTCTTCTTTTTTGTTGGGTAGTTTGTAGGGTTGGACCCTTTTTTTTTTTCTTCATGGGAAGAGTGGGGCTGTAAAGCAAGCAAGTCCTACATCCTAAGGGTCACGTGAATTGTGAGATAAGTACTCCCTCTCCATCTGTCAAAACAGTTTTGGTGGTGAATATGTCTGATGTTACTGCTGCTGCTATTACTAAGAGTCCCTTTTCTACACCTACTACCACGTTTACAAGCGGCAGGTCTGGAGTTGGATGCTTGTACGCTTGAATTTGCTTATATTCAATCAAAGATTTCACCGTTAAAGTTCGCTTAAAGTAAAAGAGAATACTAACTGATAGCTTAGGAGTTAGGAGGTAGTCGCACTTCACCCCCTCAACCGTAAGTATAGTGGAGTCAATGGCTCGGTTTGGATCGTAAATTATTTAAGATATTTTTATTATATTATTTTTTATGATATGATATATGTGAGATAAAAAAATAATTAAAAAAATAAAACGACATATTGAAAATTGTAATGATGATACAAGCAAATAAATTTTTGACAAATAATCCTCTATCCAAAGTTGTTAAAGGCGGACTGGACAGCGAGGCTTAGATTTGGTCAGATCGATGAAACTGTTTTAAAAAATTTGCTGACGCCAATATTGTTATCATAATTATTTTATATTTTTATAAGTTTCAGAAATACAAAATGCTTCAAAAATATTAAACTTACAATTGAATATACATGGCTAAATATGTCCATTCTCCAAAATTACTTGAAAAATTAAATTAAAATAATGTAATGCAAGTCGGAGCCATTGATGCTAAATTGATAAAATGATAGGAATGAAAAATATCTAGATTTAGAGAACGGAAAGTTTATGAATGAGGTTAACCAGTCGAATTGAATCACTGATTTAATCGATTTTTTACAATTTTGACCAAAGCAAATTTATGCGACAAATTAAATTGGAAAGAACGATCAGTCCGATTCGGGTCTAACAACGTTGAATGAGTGGTGTGACCGGAATTGTTGTTGGCACATTGTATTGTTCGGTTCAATTAATTGCTTGGCGGTAACAGTAGTGTCTTTTTCCTGTAGCACAATTTGGTCCAACTCAAATTCTGCTGTCCGCTTGTCTGTGGCGTGGAACCACATTTCGTTACCGCATTGTATTGTTAAATTTCACTTTAAAATGGTACCTTGTTCTTTTGTGTTTGGATCGTAATTTTTTTGAAATTTTTGTAAAAAATATACTGTAATAATTTGATTGATATATGTGAGATAAAAAGATAATTAAAATACGTGTTCACGAAAAAACGTAGAGATTTTTTTAGTAGAAAATCCCTTCTCCAAACAAGAGTGCCGCCGCTTTCTTGATCTGGTGATTTGATCCTGTCCAGGTCAGTAAAACACAATCTTTAAATTGAAGTGGGATTTGTCCCTATTCATTAATCATTTGTTAGTAGTGTTGCTTAATAAATGTAAGGAATATATGATGATCCACTGCCTTTAATAAAACTACTAGAAGCCCAAGTCAGACATATGGGCACCAACCTACAACTACCACCAGTATATAATAGTACTACCATTACCATAATTGTCCAGATGATGTTTTTACTTGATCAAACTTTAAATACCAAACACAGAAACATAAAGAATGATACCATTTTTTTTTTCCTTCTAGAATAACATGAATCGACTTGTGTTCAATTTAGAGTTGTCATGGGATTTCTTTCAGCTTTTCTCTCTCTAACATTGCCTTTTGGATTGTATTTTTCATTATTTTCCATGAAAAAAGGCCATGTTTGGTTTGCTACTTTTCGTCGAAAAATTACGTTGTTTTTCGTGATCACATTTCCCTATTATCTTTTTCCTTCACATACATCACATCGCTACAGTAATTTTTTCATGAAAAATCATGAAAAATGCAATCCAAACACAACCTTACTGTAGCGATTTGATGTATGTGAGAAAAAAAATGTAATAGGAAAATGTGATTACGGAAAACGACGTAATTTTTCGACAAAAAACCACAACCCAAACAGGGTTTAGCAAAAAAAAAAAAATTTAATGGTAGAAAGCGCGGTGCCAATATGAATTGAAGTCCTGCATTACTAGTTGAAGGTATTGCAATTGTTATTAACTGGATTCTTTTTAAGTGTTGATAATCTAGTTTTTTCGACAACAATAACATTTGTATGACATAATATATTCTATTCTATAAAAAGAAGGAGCTTAAAAAAATTAGATCAATGGATTGCTCTGATACTTTCTTTGAATTTTTTTCACTGCAGGTGAGATTTGAATTTTTGATCAACGGTTCTTCGAACCGTGGTTCAGACGAAACACGTACATGATCTGGAAGTCTGTTGTTTGTAGCACACAGAGCCTTGGCGTGGAAATTAATTTAACTAGTGATGTAAGAGAGCCTTGGTGGTAAAGTTTCAGTTTAACAACTGGTCTCGCGGGGTTCTCACTTCTCATTGCAAAATGAGAAAACAAAAGGCATCTTTGCGCGACATGATTATTATTATAGATTAAGGGTGTATTTGATAAATTTGAATTCTGAAAATTGAAATTTGATGTTTGAAATCTCAATCATTTTAGTTAGTTAATGAACGGTTGAGTAATTAAATACCATGATATATTTAAGTATATATCACATTAAGTGCCTGTTTGATAACATACAAAAGTACTGAAACTGAATTCATTCAGATGTTGTGGGTGTTTGATAAATAAAAATTCACCTGTTGAACTTATTAAGTGGTGCTGAATTTGTATGTATTTTTTTCAGCACAAGAATCGTAACTGAATGCTTAATTTGATAAAAATCAAGATATTTACTTCAACTACTTTATCTTATCTACCAAATATATTCCTGTTTGTTAATTACATTCAAAATTCTTATCTAATTAAACAACCTAATATTCCCTATTCAAAATCCTTATATAATTAAATAAAACAACCTGATATTCTCTATTCAAAATTTTTTTTAACAATAGTATTTTTTTGCAATAATTTTCATCCACAAACATTTATATTTTGATATATATATTTTTGTGCAAATAAATATTATTTATATGATGTAGCTTATCCATACACACATGACTTTATGACACTATATCGAAATATTAGATATTGGTTATCTAATTTTCGAAATGCTTATCGTCCAAGATCAAAAAGAGAACATTTTAACCAAGCACATGCAAGATTGAGAAATGTAATTGAACGTGCTCTTGGAGTATTAAAAGCTCGCTTTCTCATTCTCAAAACGATGAAACCATACCATTTTCCTACACAAAGAAACACTGTCATTGTATGCATTGCTCTTCATAATCATTGTCATTTTCATACCTAACAATTTTAAGTTAATTAACTCACAGGTTCTATTTTCTTTTTGGATTAAAAGATAGAAGGGCAAAATTGTACAATTTAACTTATTAAGCATTAAGTTATGAATATTTATCAAACAGTATAAATAGATTCAGTATTAAGATTCAGACATTCATATATCTCTTTTCAGTGCTTAAAATTTAGCAAATTAATTATTTCAGTATTCAGAATTCAGAATTCAGATTCAGTGTTATCAAACGGAACCTAAGTAATAAGTGAATAATTTATCAGTTTTTTTGAACAAGTATTGCGAAAAAAATTCTGTGCTACTTAATTAATTAAGATATTGTATTTTTATCATTAAACGTATACAATTCTGTGCCACTTAATTAGTTTAAATGTTTTATTTTTTTAATCATCAAATGCGTCTAAATATATTGAGATTTGAATCAATTAAATTTAAATGTTGAATTGGACTATAAAATAAGTCTTAAAACTATTACAAGCGTGGTACTACATATGATTTATTACCAAAAAAAAAAAACTTTATTCTTCTAAAGTATAGTAGTTATTTTTACCAGAATGGAATGCAGAAGAACAAATTATATGGTTAGCCCACTAAACTTTTTCGAATAATCAAATTTTAGCCACTCAACTATTAATAGTTTGTTTGTATCCACTAAACTATCAAAAGTATAAATTTTGGACCATTTCATCTATTTTTATCGTTAATTCTGTCATATATAACTATTAATAGTATGTATTGTGAATCGTACAAATCTTTAAATCTGTCAGAGTTAACGGTGGAATCAGACGAAATGGTCTAAATTTTATTTGTTTGGATAGTAAATTATTTATCAAATTTTTTTTGCCTACATCATCAGCACATTTTTTAAATCACCTTTCTATCTTATGTACATCACATCAAAAAATATTACAGTAATTTTTTTTTTCAAATTATCTCAAATAATCTACTATCCAATTAAATAAATCTTATCCATTCAAAATTAGGGCTGCAAACGAGTCGAGCCGAGTCGAGTTTTGAGCTAATCGAGCCGAGTCTCGACTAAATTTTACCAAGCTCGAGCTCGACGAGCCGGCAAATTTCGAGCTCGTGCTCGACTCGAATCAAGTCGAGCCGAGCTCGAGCTCGAAAAAAAAATAAAAAATAAATATTTTATTAAAAAATAAATAAATAAAATAATATTTTTTTCTTAATAAATAATAAAATATTAAGGACATATACGTAATTTTACTATGAAAATAAAAAATAAAAAATATATATATAATATACGTAATTTTATTATTAAATAAAAAAAAAAATATATATATATATACCCAAGCTCGCGAGCCGGCTTGCGAACTAACGAGTTTAATAATCTGAGCTCGAGCTCGAGCTCGAGCTCGACTCGAGTTCGATTAACATCGAGCTCGACTCGAGCTTGACTCGAGCGGCTCGCGAGCGGCTCGATTCGTTTGCAGCCCTGTTCAAAATGTTGAGTGACTATCCGGATAATTTGCTAAACGCATGCTTTTGTTATGGTCGCCCAGACAGCAATAGGAGGGGTCCCAACTCCCAAGCTGAGACCGCAGTTTCTCATCCACATCCTCGTGCTCATACCAATTAATACAGTAATTGACCAGTGAAGTAGCTCTAGTAATCGTACCAGAGCACTCTCTCAAATCTTCAATCCATGGCCCAATCCATCATCATCACCATCGTCATCGTTATCAGATCCTCATCATCACCCAGTAGCTTAACCAAAATGAATCATGTGGTAAACAGCTGGCATTTCATAGAACAGGCGGAGTGGTCCCGCATTGTCGCCATGCCAAGGCCTTCATCTGGAGATGCCTCTACCTAATAAAATGATTGGCCTAATAGTAGAAGGTTTAAGTCCCTCCTCCTTGAGCTATATATAAGTGGAGGTTTAAATTTCATTTATAGCAGAAAAAATTTAAGGGCTATTGTCAGAATATTTCTTTGATTTAGTTGGATTTATATACCCACTAGTTCTCTATCACAGTCCCCTTAGACTTCCCCTTCCCTCTAGATTTTCGTATCTGGACTTTGTTGTACTGCGTGTATTCACGAGATTAGACGCAGAAAAATTAGTCTGGTAAAACTGAAATACTCCTTATGCTTGAAAAAAACAAAAAGAGATGTTTCTCGAGTATTCCTTTGAGCCTTTGGAGAAATGAAGAGATGGGCAAATATCGGATTTGGAGCTCCACAGTTTCTCCATTAAATGAGAGATACATTTACGGTTTTTTTTTTTTAAATGGCTATGCACTGTCCTTTTTTAGCCATTAAAAACTGTAACTTTTACATCAAATACCACTTGGAATTATTTTTTTGGATAGAGATTATTTGTAATGTTTTTCTTGATGTGACGTGTGTATAAGATAAAATGATAATTAAAAATATAAAAATTAATTAAAAAATATACTTATGCGGTAAACAAAATAATATTTAAAAATAATTATTGTATCCAAACTCGCTCGGTACAAGTTGCACTCATAATTAGGATGCGACCGCTTGCAATTCATGGACCAAATAGGCCGAACTTGGATCTTGATTGCTCATTTCCTTTTTTTTTTTAATACTAAATAAAGCATTTTTAGTGACTTACAATTATCACCTTGATTTGGACCATTAATTATACAGCGTGTCTTCCGGACCGAACCCATTGGTTAACTTTTTTTTTTTCCATAGACAGAAAGAACACACACACCTAATTAGATTAGAACGCTCAGAAAGTCATCGTCAAATTGAATCAGAGACTAATCTAAGGAGGATCCACAAATCAACATCATCCAATCAATTGATGACAGGAGGTGCGGCTGAGGATTTTAAACGCATGGTTAGCTGGTCATCAATCTTTTTGGATAATTAACTTGTCTTTTCAATCCCCTTTATCATTTTTAGCTGCACATGGCAAAATACATGAGATTGGACGCAATTCCATGCAATTGTCAAAGAATTGCACCGTACACTACTGCGTAACGATCCCACACAATTTGGCCTTGTTCGAAAAGTCATTTTCTATAAAAAAAAAAAAATTAACGATTTTCATAAACATATTTTTTTAATTACATTTTATTTTTAATATATTAAATCGTTGTAGTATATTTTTCTATAAAAATTTTAAAAATTGCAATTCGTGAAGTTTCTCGCACTCGACTATGGCAAATGATCCCGCTGCAATTTCAACATAACGCAATAATAGATATGTTTCTCTTTTGGCCTAAAATGGTACCCAAAAGAACAAAGTCACGAAGTGATTTGAGCCATCAAATCCGCCCGTTGCTTCTCTTCGGTCTGTAACGGTCCCAATTCTTCCCGTTCGGACATTTTGGCCTACCACCGTTTTTTTGTTGCAGCTACCCCCGAAAACAAGTTAAATGCCAAGAACCCCCACCTTCCCAAAGGACAGCGACCCCTCGCTGCTTTTCAATTTCTAACCTATTCTCTTTTTTCTTCTTTTTTATATTCCTTGTTGAAGATGATGACCTCTTCTTTATCCGATTTTGCCGCATGAAAATTGAAAGGCGATGGCAAAGTTTGCGATGGAATGTGGCCGGTATATGTTCATTTAAAAATCGTACTACTAACATTCTTCTACCTCCTTCCTAACTCCCGCAGTCCCAGTCCAAGTCCCACATCATTTTGGCCACGCACGCCGTGCGACCCTAGCGTACGTCGTCGTCGTCTTCTTCTCCTTCATTTATTTATTTTTTTCGACAATGATAATAATATTTGTATAAGAGATGTTTTGACATTTCATTTAGATTTTTTCGACCGTAGGTAACATTAGAATTCCTGACTTGCAACCCAGATATCCTTTTTGGTGATCACTGAGCCAAAGTTGAATGATTTTCGCCTTCATTGACTAACTTTTCACTATATTTTCTCTTTCCCTCTCTGGTGTGCGATGGCTTGTTTTTTCAACAGCCTGAATCAGACTTTTGTTGTTTTATAAACCTAATCCCAGAATTAACCTCAAAAGCCGGCAACTCTTGAGGCAATCCCAGGGACTTATATCCCAACCCAAACCCAACCCCAACCCCGATGTGGGACAAATGTACCTATAGGGGGGACCTGCTGCTAAGTGGGATACTACCACCCAATACCCTTTCAACCCTGAGGCAATTTGTCTTTTTTCAACAGCCTGAATCAGACTTTTGTTGTTTTATAAACCTAATCCCAGAATTAACCTCAAAAGCCGGCAACTCTTGAGGCAATCCCAGGGACTTATATCCCAACCCAAACCCAACCCCAACCCCGATGTGGGACAAATGTACCTATAGGGGGGACCTGCTATGCGATGGCTTGTTGAAAATGCCAATTGTTGCTTCTGTCAGCGGTCACTCTTTAAAGCTAAAACTATAGTATATATGCTTCATGAGGAAGAGGATTAAATTTAATGCATCTAATTAAAAACTTACTTGTAGCTCCATAAAGCGATAATTTTACATAGCTGGATTTTTCTACTAAATGCACTGGTTAAAAACTTGTATTTAAATAAATGTATCTAAACATTTTAAGATTGGGAATGCTATTTTAATTTAACCCGTGCTCTTGGGACATTGATTAATTAAGTCCCCTATCTTATATATATACTTAAAAGTGCCAAACTTTATATTTGAATTTGACATGGAGAACAATAAAATACACGCTCTAAATGAGGTGTAGTTGTGATAATGAATACGGCTTTTAAACTTTTAACTCCCCAACTATTAAATAGGCAGCTTTAACCCTCAAACTAATTAAAACACATACTCATAACTCTTCCATCAATAAATTTTGTCATTACATCTAACAAAAACAACGCCAAAAGTGTCAAGAATCACCTCCACTATTCTATTGAATATAAGAACTCAAGTTGAAGGAAGGACTACGAGCATATATTTTAATTAGTTAGAGGGTTACGAGTGTTCATTTAATTTAATGACTGCAGGATCAAAAGTTGAACTTTATAATGGTTTGAGCGCGGGCGAGGTATTTTGTCCTGCCGTAAACCCTACTTTTCGTTCATTTCTTCCTGTAATGGGTTGAAGAATATTTACTCTGTCATCATTTTATTATTCTGCCCTCATTCCGTCACAGTATTATATTACCCAAAATGGTTTGCTTTGGGTCTAAGGTTTGCAATTTCTTCAGCGTGGGTTGGCGCAAGTGATGCCATCAAAGCCCAGAAGTCTTTTAGCCTATTAAGAATGTCGAGGAGGAGGATAGCAATTTGGTTGCAATCCGCATATTAGTTATCAAAATGGTAAAAGAATTGATAATCATGCCATCGAATTCATTGTTGGTAGTTGAAAGAAACAGGATACTTTTTGTTGGGTTAAAGCAAGGATCATCCATCCATATGTTCCTACCTAACCACCTCAAATTCGATGAGTTCGTTGATTACTTTAAAACTACGAAGAATAAGCTGTTTGGGCTTTGTTTGATTTTGGGAAGGCCTCAAAATGATAAAGGGACTTTGGGGTCACTTGCACAGTATTTCTTTGTGCTTTTGTTTGCAGGTGTTGACTGCGACATATTAGAACAAGGATAATAAAGGAACTTCGTAATGAGATTAGATTACTAGCCCGCTTAGCTTTGTTTGGATTGTAATTATACACAATAAAAAATTTATATTATTTATGAACAGATTTTTCAATCACTTTTTTTACCTCACACGCATCAAATCGCTACAATATATTTTTCTATAAAAACTCCTAAAAATAGCAAGATCCTTTATGTGCAACATCAACCATATGCTTCAACCTCGGATTGTTGGTGAGGAACATTATGAAACTGTGCAAAGGGTTAAGTGAACTTTACAATGTTATAAAGAATTTCAGGATATTATAGCTATTCTCGAGTTAGATGAATTATCCAAAGAGGATCGTTTAACCGCAGCACAAGCACAAAAAATTGAGCGCTTTTTTTATCACAACTTTTTTTCATAGCAGAAGTATTTACTGGTTCTCAAGAAAAATATGTTGGTCTGACAAAAACAATTAGAGGATTTCAATTGGTCCTTTTCGGAGAATTAAATAGTCTTCCTGAATAGGCTTTATCTGGTAGGTAATATCGACGATGATACGGTAAAAGCTATGAACTTAGAAATGAAGAACGATTTAAAGAAATGACCTTAAATCTTTGTGGACTAACGCCTAATCGAATTGTTTGGGATTCAGAAGTAAAAGAAATCATTTTACCTACTAATAGTGGTCAAATTGGCATATTACCCAACCATCCCCCTATGCCTTAATGGCCAATGGTTAACGATGACTCTTATGGGTGATTTCCCTAAAATAGGCAATAATAAAATCATTGTTTTAGTAAATGATGCGGAGAAGGGTAGTGACATTTGATCCACAAGAAGGTCAACAAACTCTTGAAATAGCGGAAGCAAATTTGAAAAAAGCTCAAGCAAAGAGACAAACAATTGAAGCAAATCTAACTCCCCAGCGAGCAAGGACACAGGCTATCAATGCAGTTTGATTTCATAACTAGTTCATCCGTTCGAACAATCCTGTTTCAAATCCTATTGAACTCCGAAAGATAGCAATCTAAACAGAATTTCGAGTGTCATGTATCTCTCTCCTTTTTTTTTTCAGCTTCAGAGGGAGCAGTACTACTAAATTTTGAAAACGAAGTACTGAATCTGTTAGGCCAAAACATCACGCAAGTGCGAGACTAGAACTTCGTAACCAAAGAAATTGACTTTCAGGTGCGATGCCAGTTTCGTTCTTTTTCTGTTTTCTGTTTATTGGTGCTATTTTTCTGTTTGCGTGGCTACGCAGTGCCTCTTCGTATGCTCAATTCATTTGATCATCTGTGAACAGTGTATTTACACAATCAAAATCGAGGGACTAACTCTGTGAGAGATGACAAACCTTCATCCTGATTTTTTTGCCTAAGCAAATAATTTGACACTATTGTTGATGATATTGAACATTGAGCAAAGACATGGGGCTTCCAGGAAAATGCACTGCTCGGGTTTCAACAGCCTATTAATATGGGTGTCCGTCCATATGGAGGGCCACCGACTCGACGCCACATCCTCGACTGTCAAAAACGATACTGCTACAAAATAGTTGGTTGTTAGCCTCCTTCAGCTGCTACCAAGAACATATGCCAGAATCATAATCATAAGAACGCAACCCCCATCTGACTGATGCTAAGGAGGTTCTGGTGGCTTCAGAGTTAGCAAAAAATCATTTGTGTGCTACGTGTGTTATGATCCAGTGAACCTGAGGATTCAGTAAAAGGAAAAAGGGGGGGTCAATTCTTCGAGAATTTCAAGCTAAGAAGCTAACAAGCAGCTTGTATAGAAGGAAAAGGAACACCAGAAAAGACTGGCGAAGGAAGGAAGAAAACAGGAAGATCTCTAAGACCCTAGTCAAATCAGCTAATCTTTTCTTAAGTCATTTAGTTGGTCGATTCTATTGACTTACGATGTTATTCTCCGGAGCTCTCCAGTAAAACCCTTGAATCATAATTACAGCAATATTTGAAGTTACAAGGATGAAGATGCTAAGGGAGTGCTTTCCCATCCATTCCAACACACAAGTTAAGCGCCTCCATCCACAAACATCAACCTTCAAGTAAAGAGAGCATGTAATCAGTAATAACAAATCATTCTCATATAATTACAAACAGGACGGATAATTATAGTAACATTAAAAATCAAATTCAAGTTCAGACTACAATGAGCCGGAGATGACATCACAACATTCAAAGACTAGATACAAGCTCCTTTATGATGGACTTTTGTCAATTCAATTGAAAAGTGAGTCTAAAAGGTTCTTAGGGCTATAGGCCACGACAAGAGTGGGTCAAAATGGGGCTCACTGGTTTCAGATGGTAATATGCCTAATATAAGTACCTGCATGCCAAGTCAAATTTGATATTTCTCTTTTGATATATTGAAATGCAAGTCAACTTTCTTCAAGGGAGATTAATTCAAAACGAACTACTGTTTTTCTATTGTTTATCGTAATTTTAAACTGCACAAAGTAGTGACTCCACACATGGTTCACTTAGAATGATACTTACCCTAAATCTGAATTTTAAGTTGGGATGAGTCGGTAATGAAGGTATTGTGTGTTTTCTTTTGGATGAAGTGGTTTTAAAGTGGAAGAATAAAAAATCTGTTATATGGGGAAGGGGGGGGGGGATAATTTCTTATTGACCGCACCAGTCACAAACAATGTAGCACAGTACACGGACACATGAAAGTCAGCATTTCAATCAGAAACTTACCAGTACATAGAGTAAGCAAAATGTAATTCCAGCAGTTGCCGATGTCACCAGTAAATAACTTATTGTGTACAGGGATTTATTCAAGGGAATACCTGGAAGGCCAACAAACAGTATACTAAAATCTGATTCATTGTCATTTAGTTGACAATAACATATAAAACTTCCAGAGGGGTAATCTCAAATAAAAAAAGGCAACAATCTGACACAAGAATGAATTGGATAACCACATCAATTATGCTACTGCATGCTCCAGTACTTGTTTCTTTGAATGTATCCATTGGGAACAAAACTCTTCACGGAAAATGCATTTCTTGACAGGTAAACAAGCCAAAAAGTAAAAGAAAAACACCTATATTTTTAGCAATAATACAAAAGATTTTATTGCTACAAAGGCAAATGCCCGACCTTTTATATATGCATTTTCAAATGTTGGCGTAGCTAAGAATCAATAAAATGTACCTATGAAGGAGAGCAACAAACCAAGAGCCAGAAATGAGAATGACAACAGGGACCAGTTATATAGCCGCTCCTTATGGTCCTGTAACACAAATTTTTTAGCCTTAGCTCCACTCTGATACTGACATAAATAGAAGAATACAAACACAAATAGATGGCATGACAACAGAAGTGGCTTGATCAACTAATTAGAGTTCTAAGAACTCCTAAATATAATGCAGGCTTCTGGATTACCTCTCAGAAGGATGACTTTAGTCGGTCAATGACCATGGCCAGTGATGCATAAACAAGTAATTAGTGGTAACATTAATCAAAGTACTATAGCAGCAATCTTATTTCTTACATAAAAACAAGTTGTACGCCCTTAAGGACATATAAAGTTACATGATACGTGATTTTCCACTTAGCTCCACTCTGATACTGACATAAATAGAAGAATACAAACACAAATAGATGGCATGACAACAGAAGTGGCTTGATCAACTAATTAGAGTTCTAAGAACTCCTAAATATAATGCAGGCTTCTGGATTACCTCTCTGAAGGATGACTTTAGTCGGTCAATGACCATGGCCAGTGATGCATAAACAAGTAATTAGTGGTAACATTAATCAAAGTACTATAGCAGCAATCTTATTTCTTACATAAAAACAAGTTGTACGCCCTTAAGGACATATAAAGTTACATGATACGTGATTTTCCACCTGTCTCATGCAAAATAATCAGCTGTGTAAACTTAATTCATCAGTTACTTTTAACATAATTATTCTTGTCTACAGCGCAGTCCAACGAATCTGCAACAGGCAAAAGATCCAAGTGCAATAAGCAAGTAATACAAGTACAAACATAAATATACAGATATACATCCACATGTTTGTATTTGCTATTCACATCCTCTTACTACAAATAAAATCTTCATCACACCCATTGGGTGTCATGATTTGAATGATAGAATTGCTATTTGTGTTCACAACTAAGGCCTTCTTCACGCTAATTGTGTGTGGGGATTAGAATAAGAGAAATATGTTGACCATATGGAAAAGCAAAGTGAATGCAACTCACCTGAAAGTGTACAAGAATATGACCAGATTGCAGTCCAAGAATGCAACTCACAGCAGCTGTTATTGAGCTGCAGAATATGTTGGTTTAACTAAATTAATAATGTTACAGGTTTGGTGTGAAGGAACCAAAGCTTAGAATATCTTACTGTTACCTATTCTTTTACTGAATCAAATAACCAACTATTGTTCAAAATAAGTAGCAATAGGAAGAGGAGGTACAAGGCTAAAGGTTAAAATGAGAAACCAAGAAGACTCGATAAGCACTTTGACTCATTGGTGTAATCAATAGGTTACCTTAGAATACCTTCAGGCTCAAAAGGTGCAAGGCACCAAGAAGGCACACTGTTTGTATTGCATTCCTGTCAAAAACAATATCACATATATACTGATGAACTGCATGGTGCTATCTGAACATTACAACAACTAACTTTCAACTAGAAATACCTTCAGATTTCGATATACAGGTTTATTATACAGATGTTGAATACCAAGAATATATCGATCAATCATTCCAGCAGAGTTACAACCAGGTTGTAGATCACCTCTTACAGAACATTTCACCTACAAAAGGATGAAGAATTTTGTACTTACATGAGTAACAAACATAAACATCAATAATTCAATGTACAACTGCAGTTGTTTTAAAAAGTAAATACAGCAGGCAAAGTTCTTTGTATACATTTGAAAACAGACAAACTGAAGATAAGACAAAACATTCTGCAACTTGTAATAGGTTTTAAAAAAAAAAATTGCATTTTGCAATGCTACGAAGTGGTTGTAAGTGGATATTATGTAGTTATAGGTTTGTCAATATTACTATTGTAAAAGCAGAAATAACTTTCATTTTAAAAATAGCTAGTTTGGTTCGCACAACCAAAAAGTTGCAGATTTCACCCTGAACTCGAGTATTAATGACCATACCATTTGATATGTAATTTCCAATTTGCCAACTTTGAAGAACATAGCACAGCAACTAATTCACAGAATTCTCCAATCAATTTACCAATCACAGGCTAGAAATCCTAATTCTTGGTTTTTTAGGGTTTACAAAAAGCAGAAAGTACCATAATAATCATGTCTAGCTGTCAACAACAGTTGTGAATGGGTAAAAGTAAATTTTAGAATCATAAGCACTCTTACCTCATAAATGCCACCGTTATTTGCAGAGATAAATTTCCAATCAGGGACATACAACCCGTGTAATAATCCTACGTATACAGCAACCAGTGAGAGCACAATGAACCTGAAAAGACAAGGACGCAAAAACTGTAACAGAAAAAGAGAGCCATGTGGACAACATTAAAATTAAGTCACCAAAGGTCTACGAATTCAGTGGAAGACCATGTGGTATATCCCGTAGCCACATGGGTATAATGATTAATGATTTCGAAAAGTGATATAGTGATGTATGAAATAAAAGAAAGCCCATGCTGCTATTGCATGTATTACATGGTCTACAAGTGAAACCATAGGCCTAAATATTTGCCAAAAAATGTAAGACTTAAAAGAATGCTCATTATCGCAAAGAATACTTGGCACAAATTGAATAATATAAATACATAGTTAATAATTTTAGTTAAATAGGGATTTATTTCCGTTATGAATATACTTAATCTATGATTGGACTATCAAATTTGCATAATTTAGCAACTTGCAATGTTTACAAGGGTGCAATAGCTCCTTTATTACCATGCTAAAGTATTTCAAAAGTTTAAACATTTTATACATCAAAAGAAGTCTCTGCAACAAAGGCTTTTTTTTTTTCTTTTGAGCAATTCTGCAACCAAGTTAACAACTTCTATTTGAAGATTTTATCATGAAACCCCTTTCTAATGAAATCCCGTGAGCAGAGTTCTTTGTTTCGAGAACGTACCATATAATGAGTTTAATTCATAACTTTAGACTATGAAAGGGAATAACAAGAGGGAGAAAAAAGAAAAAGAAAAAGAGGGGAAAAAAAACCTTACCAGTGACAAAGATAATTCCCTGGGAAACCTTCCTTCCTCCACCTTCGACGTGGAAGCCAAATCTCACACAAAGCTGCTACAAGGTATCCAATAGCTATCCTCTGCACTGGTCAAAATTGGTTATAAACTTTTCCTCAAGATGGTAGATGAAAAATTTGCCAAAAAAAAAAAAAAAAAACAAATAAATAAAAAGTATTGAGCTGCAACAAGAACTCTTTTGTTCCAGGACTCAATCAGATAGCGAATGCTGGATAAACATACTTCCATCATAGAATGATAATGAGAAGTCATGCTACCTTACCTTGCTTGCCCCAATCATGGTTTCCTATACTTTTTCACAAGGGGTAAGAGGAACATTGGTGCGAGGGAGAAGAGTAGAATATAGAGCTATAGTCTGGTGGTTTAATGACTCTTAGGATACACCAATCACCACTAGAATTGTGTATGATTAATTTGAAAAGGCTAGTGTAGTCATTTTGTTGTAATCAATAGCAAGGAATAAAATACTGTGCAGGTAAAATGGCACCTACAAAATTCCAAATACTGTGAAAGTAAAATGGCACCTGCAAAATTCCAAGAATTCGTAGTCTTTCAATGTCCACGCCATATGTCATTGAAGTTACTCCATGCAAGTAACCGCCTAATACACACAAAGCAGTGCCATATTAGTTACTAACCTATAAAAACGTGAAATCTTCTAGCAGCAACAGCATGCAAAACTTGTTTTTTTTCCTTCTTACGAACTTCCAGCATTAAAGAGCACAAACAAGATATGAAGAAGAAAGATCCCAAGACTTTGACATGGGAGAATAAACATCGGCTTTCAAAAGTACGTCACTTTTATGTTCTTCGGATATCTGTATATACCTCATTCTGACCTAAAGATATGATTTTCAGCAGAACAAGGTGAATATCAGATTTTGTTGATCAGTAGGCTCCAATTACCAAGAAGGCTTAAAAATAATTTACAGCATCCTCTTTCGTTTCTTAATTTGATTGCAGACGGTTTTACTGAAGTAGCATAGTACCAAGAAGAACAGCTCACACACGGCCCACATTGTTGTCCTCTTTTGTTCCTTAGTTTGAGTAAAAAATTTTAATGTAAGTAGCAAGTATTACCAAATTACAGGGTATTAAGCCACATAAGAAACAAGGTTGCAAGAAACAGAGTAGATAAAGAAGAACGTGATGTTTCACTCTAGCAGACAATTTCACACTGGATGCCAAGTAGCAATGTAAGCATTTCAAAATTCAGATGACCCCAAATTCACCATAATATAGTAAACCAGCTGTCAACCATATGGAATGCAAATAAAAGCCTGATTCTTGACTTGCCAATAAACTGAATACTAATCCTCTTAAAAAGTTTCAAATACTTGGTTTTTATGCATTCTAATAATAGCGAAAACTTTCCTGATAAGTGAGGATGGCACTTTAAGTTTGCACAAGGAATTGAAGCTTGCACCAATTTGAACATGGGATAAAACATATAAAAGAAATTAAGGGCTAACAGGTGGGAATTGTTTGAGCATTACCTTGAAGAAGAATGCCAAGGAAGAAGAGCTTCAATGCCCTTAAAACTACCTTCCATGAAGCTTGTATTCTGTCTGGGACTTTCTAAAATTATGAAGCCAAAAAGCAGCAAGCCCAATTAGATGCAATTATGTGGGACTATAAAACTGGTCAATTTCTAATGGAACATCAAGTACAGCAAATCCTCTTTTTGAATATGCAATCAATTTTTAGTGAAAGTCAATGATTTGTGCCTCAGTCATGATGCTTAAACAATTATACACTCCATCAATGTAGAATTTGGACCTCTTTTGCGACAAAGTGTATACCTTGTATACAATTGCCAGGGAAACTCCAGCAACAAAAAGGAAGAAAGGCATCACAAAATCTGCCAAGTGTAGACCATTCCAAGGTGAATGAGCTATAATGGGGAAAATGGAGCCAGCATAATCCACAAGCATCATAAGCTGCGTAAGCAAAAAAAATAATTGCCAACTGGAAAACAGCAGAAACATGCAAACAAATATAGGCAATAAAATTAACTGACACACAGAGCTCTATGGCTTTCATGGAAATGCGCTAATTTACAAGAAAACACGTACTCTTTTGGATTAAATAAACATTTTAAGTACAGATTAGGTACAAAAAATTAGTAAAATGTTCGTTTTTTTCCCTAAAGCCATGCAGCAAAAACTACAGCAATTAGCATAAGACAAATAGAAGCAAAAACAACATTAAGGGTGCCAAAAAAAAAAAAAGGTGCTATAAGGTCATAAATGCCAATTACACAAACAATTTTTAGGCCATTAATGCTTATCGCATAAACAACACTGCATAAGAAAACGAGAAGGAAAAAAAAAAGAAAAAAATTTTAAAGCATGTTGTATTAGTTAGCAGTAGTAGTATTAATTAGCTATAGTTAAAAGCTCGTGAAATTATAGCGGTTTGACCAATAAGAAATGAAAATTAGGCAATATTTTGTTAACAGAGTAATTCTAGTAAAGAGAAAAAAAATCAAAAATACAAAAAAAAAAAGAGAATACTGGTGGTATAGTAGTGAAGTAATCAAATGGAGTCATAATGCAAAAGTAAGATGGGAAAAACGGAAACTGCTTGGGAGTGAAGATGCTTACAAAAACAGAGAGTCCGCGAAAGACGTCAAGGGAAGCGACTCTAGGTCTAGGAGGAGTGATTTTGTTATCCTTGGCGGCTTCAACGACGTCTTGCTTGTCTTCTCCAAGATCGGCAACGGCGACGGCAACCGCAGCATCGGCGTCGCGTCTCCGCAACAGTAATGGCTCAAAATCAGCCATTGATTATCACAAAGCATAGAATTTGGCCCAAACAAAGAAAGAACGATAGGTTGCAGTTTTTATCGCTTTTTTTTCTAAAATCAAACAAAAATTTTTGATTTCTACTGCTACTGCTGCTACTACTTTAAATCAACAACAAACCATCAAAATCTATCCACCTACCAGTAGCAGTAGTAGCAGTTCAATCGAGAGAAAACACCTACTCCACCTAATTTATACTGCTGGACCTGCAAAATAATACCGCTAGTAGTATATATTATTTCTATTAGAAAACAACGTGGTTGAATACTGGAGACTGAAGATAGGGCCAGGAGCATAATATATATAGTGGTTGAGGAAAGGGCGGAATTCTTTCGTCGTCACCTTCTTCTTCTCGTTCTGCTTGGCGCCTTTCTCTCAAGCTTTACACGTCCCCTTTATTCTTGCTTGGTCCGGCAAGAGTCGCAATTGCTACAGGTTTCAAATAAAATAGCGCTTTTTTTAAAAAAAAAAAAAAATCATTTTTGAGCGGTGTCCCTTTTTTTATTATTAATTATTTTTGAAGGATTATTATTTTTTAATTATTTGACTACTACTGATTACTGAATTCGTTTTATTTATTTATTATCTTTACTAAAAAAAGAAGAAGAGAAGGGTAAATTCGTATATATAGCTTTTGACCCTTCATTTATAGCAAGAGTTGTAATTGGTACAATGAGAGTACAATGATTCCAAATTTTGTCGGCGTTGAGTTAGTTTTTAATAGAAAAAAAAATGCTTTTTTAATCATTTTCACTCGTGTCCCTTCCCTCCTTTTCTCCTTTTTTTTCTCTTAATCAATAATAAAGATTGTCTTTTTCTCGGAAGGATTATTATTATTATTATTATTGACGACTACTAATTTATTTTATTTATTTATTATCTTTACTAAAGAAGGGAGAGATTTAAGAAATAAAGAGGAAAAAAAAGAGAAGAAATTGGACCCAAGATCTCTAATTTTTGAAAATATTACTAAATTCATATATTTCTTTTGACCCTTACTTACTCCAAATTTTTCTTTTTTTTTTAAAGTATTTATTTCTGAAAAAGCAATCGCCACCTTTGTTTCCCCTATATATATATATATATGGTATTGCCATTTGTGAAAATAGAGCCAACGATGTTTGGATTGTCAATTATTTCATTTTATTTACACCTTATTTGCATATACTGATTTGCTTGAACCATCAACACATTTTCCAATCTTCTTTTTATCTCACATATATCATATCAAAAAAGTACTACAGTACCTTTTCACAAAATTATCCCAAATAATTTACAATCCAAAAACACACATAAACTATATAATGTCTAAGAAACTAATTTTCAGAAAACAGGTAAATACCTTCAATAAACTATTCAATTGATTATTGGAACAATCTGTAGTTCTATTTCCCCATTAATCAGATGAAATGAAATTTAGTTTCAAAACAAAAAAAAAAACCCTCCTATTGGATTTTTTTTTTGTCAAAATCCTATTGGAGTAGTTAGAGTGGAGCTTTTGGTGGGCAAGTGCAGCAATTCCATCATTTCTTTAGTTAGGCAACTAATGGGCTGATCTTTCGGCCTGACTCAATTTAGAATTGATTAGACCTCATTTCTACCGCAGAAAGCAAAAGCAAAGGCCGGTGCAACAATATGCAAGCATGACTCATTAGGTGAAACGTGTTTGATTATATCACAAGCATAATTTTGGAGATATGGATTCGTGTTCCCTTCTTTATTACTCATCGTTTCTTTCTCTTCTCTTTTTTTTTTTTTCTTTAATCAATAATATTCTTTCCGGAAATTCTACTACAGTTACCTATCAAGGCTACGACGGCTTGCTTGTAAGTTGTAATGAAAATTTACTTCGTTTTCAATTCGGTGATGCTTACCTTTTAACTTCCATCATTTGTAGCTAGACACCATGCATATGAATCTTGCTTGTCAGACTTCTATCCAAAATCCAGATCATAGTAATTTGAAGCTGAAGTTACGACTTACAATCAATCTTGAGTACAAACTCAACCCTAATTGTTTATGTGAGTTTCAATCCCAGTCCAAGCAGATAGATCACGTGAACTTAAGAGTCGAGTTCGAGCAGCTAGATCGAACTTATAGGGTTTCTAATTTCCCTTGTACGCGCACCCCAAAAAAATGAAATTAAAAATAAACATGCGAGCACAAAAAATGGGAAAAAAAGAAAAAAAAAATACTACTTGAATTTTTTTTTTTTTTTTTTTTGGTTTTAGAGAAGAGTACAAGCATTATAAAGGGAAGAGAAAAAGGGAAGAGTTTGAGAGTCGAATCAGCATCTCATTATCATATAACTAATATTCTTACCAATTAAGATGGGCTTTGAGGACAAAAAAATACTAATAAACAAAGAAAAATAATTGTTTTGTTTGACTGTAGAAGATCTCGTGAGAAGTCAAGGCTCGAACAAGCCAGAAAATTGATACACGTTTTGCCACCAGGTACATGTACATTGCTTCTTTTTTCCCCCTCCAAAATGACAACATTTCATTACTGAAATAAGGATTACAATATTAGAGCTACTGCTCTCCTAAAATCTGCGTGAGCACTTTCAAGCAGCCAGACTGGGGAGTCACACTTCTATTCAGCAAACATCCTTTCAAGTTCATAGCAAATTTTGCCAACTTATGACTGACATAGTTGTTCTCCCTCCTAGCGAAGGAAAAGCGACGTTCATCAAAATCATCCTTCAGTTTCTTGATATCCATGACAATGGTAGCAATGACCAGATACATGTACATTGCTTGCTGTTGGTTTTTTTTATCGATCAAGTTATAAAACTTGGTTGTGTATCTTTACTTTCTGCAAGGACGACATTGCTTTGTGGAGTCATAAACCACAACATCTTTCATCATTTTGGTTGCTCCCATCTTCATTTCATTATTTTCATATCTGTCCAGACTGTATGGTTTTGTCTCAAGACCTAATCCAACCCAAAAGTTATGCAAGTTACAAGCCAAGTCCGAGCAACTAGATCCAACGCAAAAGTTTTGTGTTTGGATTGCATTTTTCTAGATTTTTTGTAGAAAAATTACTGTAGCGATTTAATATATGTGAGGTAAAAGGGTGATTGGAAAATGTGTTCACGGAAAACGTAGCAATTTTTCTTTGGAAAATGACTGTCCAAACAAGGGTTCTTTTCCTCTTCTTCTTGTATGTATAATGCATTGCTAAGTATGAAAATCAAATTTATTTGCACTAACTAGAGAAGATATCTATTAAGTACAGCATATTTGGAAATTAGGTTTGAAAATCAGAGTTTAGTCTATAATGGTAATCTGAATTGCTGTGAAAAAAAAAAAAAAAAAAGGGCTAGAATTCAAGCTGAGCACAAGAAGTGCTTTTAAAAAAAATTCAAGTAAAGCATAACTAACTGGTAAAATGATACTAGATCATTGCAGTCAAACATTCCCACAAAATGTTTCATTTAAGAGAGTTTCTATTAAAGATAGCATAGACATTTTTTATTTTTAAGGAAACTTCAAGAAATTTTCAAAATCTCACTAGTATGTTAGTTATAAGCAATTCTGCTTAATGCATGTTATGTAGCCTTTTATACTTTCCAAGTGATATATCTTCCTATTAAAAAGCTTTTATTTTTATTTTTTTTACGGAAGAAAAAAGACCTTAAATTAAATTAACATAGATCTTCTACAACCATCCTAAGAAACTTAACTCCTCTAATGTCATAAATATATATATAAGATACTGCTTACGAGAGGAGGAGGGAGCAGATGCAATACAAAATCCTTTTCTTGCTGAGTTCCCAGTTTAGCCCACTGATCGATCGCGCATATATTTGATTCTTTGAGGATATGCTTAAACTTGACTCGTAGAATCACTTATGATCCCAGAGTCATCCCCTGATTCGTAATAGTGATTGGAACCGAACCCATTCAAACTCTTTAAAAAAAAACTCGTAAAATCTGTTGGACAAGTTCTCTGCGATCTGATAAAATGGGGGAGAAAGTAAGTGATTGTCAACATCATCCCTATTAATTATATCAATAATGACTTTAGAGTCAGATTCAACAATAATATGGGTGAAAATTTTTTGTTGAATTGCAACGTGAAATCCCTCTCTAATCGTCCAAGCCTTAGCCACGCTGTTGGTTGTGCTTCCTGTGCACCTGCTGTAACCAAATTACCAAAGTAAGTATCCAAGTACCCATATGATCACGAAACACACCACCAGCACTTGCTGTTCTAGGTTTACCTTTCGAGAAGCCACCTGCGTTTAGCTTTAGGAAGGTAGCGTCTGGTGGGTTCCCAACCAATGAGTATTTCCTATATAGAAAAATTACGCTAATAGTCCCCCATATATAGTTGATATGAAATTTTAGCCCTTCAAAATGAAAATGATTCATTTTAGTCCCTCATAAGTAAAAATGCTAATTTTTATTCTTCATCACCTTTTTAGTCATATTTTGGTTGGAATAAATCACGAAAGCATCACGTGATCAACTTTTAAAGGGTAAATTTGTCAACCCACATAAAATTTTAACCTAATATAAAATGGGTTAATCAGGTGTATTTGTCAACCATCATTGACCACAAAAGTAAGTAAAGGACCATGTGGCATGATCCTCCATTTTCCCCAATTTTTCCTTTCCCTAACCCTAATTTTGCACCCTAACCACAAAGGAAATAAAAAAAAACTCAATCTGTTGACCTACTAGAAGATGAATCTGAACCATCAAAAGAGGTTGTCAGTGTTGATTAGCTCCGACTTTTGCTTTCACATGTTCCGATAAGTTGTTTCAACTTGTATGACTTGGGTAATTCCAAAAACTTGTATGACCTGGGTGATGTATATTTCCGAGTGATGGGTGATGGATAGGCATCATAAATGGGAAATCAATCAAACTATTTTGTCCCTTGGACCAATTGAGGCTACATCACGATTGGTTAGGTGGCCAATGGATTAATTTCAAACTAGCAAGTAAATTTATGCTTTTAACTTGCAGTTTTATGCTTTCTTGCTAGTCTTTTTTTTTTTTTTGTCATACTTGATAAAATATTTATGTTTTAGCACTGCATCCCACAGTCGGAAAAGAAGACCAAACAAATAATTAGAATGAAGAAGAATAAGAAATCAGTTAGTCCATAATATGGCTTAAAAGTTGGATAGAAGGTATATGAACATGTTTTGATGAAATGCAATAGGACATGGACTTTGAGGGCAAATTCCATAAAATATTATTAAATTCAAAAACACATCCTAAAAGTGGTGTTCCTAGAGATTTTGTGCTAAACTTAGGGCCAAATGCAACGATCATGAAATATTCATTTAATTTCTAATTTTTTCGCTGCTGCTAAAATTAAAGAGGGAAATCTTTTTTTTTTTTTAAAAAGGATTTGTCGCATGTCATATAGCATGCAACAGAGTAATATTTTTTTAAAAAAATTATGATCGCTGCATCTTAATTGAATGCAGCGACATTTTTCAAAAAAATTTAAATTTTTGTTATTAGTAATCCCTAAACCCTAATTTATCAAGGATTAGATTATGCCTTCAAACAAAATTACCTTTAAAATCTACTATTTTTTCCATCATATCCATTGATTGATCATCAATGAATGGCTAGAAGCGAGATTTAGTTTCCATTTTATAGTACAAAAATTAATTTAAATTGAAATATGTTGAAGTCATATCCTATTTTCCTACCTCCCTAGTTCCTACCACGCACCTGTCGAGGTAGATGTTTGACAAATATCTCAAAAGGGACAGCATGAGAGGTAGATGGCCCGATATTCTGACAGTCAAAGAATCCAATTGCCATCTGCATTTTCTGATTTAAGTATTGTAATGTCTCAAAAGCCTCCTCTAGTGTTGATGTAAGATCGAGATGCGAACATTGAGTAGGATTGGCAAAATTGAGATACCTATTGTAGGTAGAGCTAATTTGGAACACAGTATCAATCTGTTAAAAAAATTTATATATTACAGTGATTTAGTTGGGATATTTTTCAAATATAACATATAATTAGAAGAAAAGAGAAAATATGTAATAATTTACTAATTAGTCAAATTGTCCCCCAACTTCTCAATGGTTATCACATTGGGGCCGCTGTAAAATATGAGATGTAATGTAGTGAACTATATAATTATGGTACCATGTCGTGTATTCCTTCATAGACCTACGTGGATCATGACGATGGTCTCGAACATATTCTCTAGTACGACGCTATTAGTTGTTAACCCAACAACTATGGTATTGAGTACAATCCTTTCTAGAACGGCCTAATCGGCATAGGGAATGCAATTTTTGCCTTGTGTCAACATCGTCTAGTATGGATTGATGCATCCCAAATTGCCATAGTATCTGCTATGAAAAGTGAAATTCGATAACCTTCTAATATATTAATGGAACTACTGACCGTTAGATGTATCGCCCAACAGAGCAATAAGCGAAAAAATGTGCAATAAGGTCATTAGAATAAGGGTCCCAAATAAAATATGACAATCAAGAAGTGAAATTAGTAATTAAAGAAAAATAAAGAATGGCTTTACAATAACAACATTTACCAAAAGAATATCTTATCAATGCCTATTTTGGTAAATTGATCACGAAAGGAAGACATAACATGTGAGCGCATGTATTTTGTCATATGATTGTCGACCCACCGACCGCCTTTAGAAAATTCGTTTTCCTATGCCATTAGAACCAACATGATAGGATGAATTGTGAATATCTTTTCCCATGATCATAACTATTTCGAAAGAAAAAAAATTATCCAAGGCATATAAATTAGGCATTCAAGTGAATTTAAGACTATCCAAAATCCCAAAATTGTTCCATTCTCACCTGTAAAAGCATATATAGGCCTGCAATGCAACTCGTGGATGCATGCGATGCTTTGGAGTGACAGGAATATAAATATGCAAGTGTGACATAGTCCCAACTGTATTGGTTCATACTTTCTATGTCTCAAATGTAATCTAATCAATGACATTTAACAACGTTGCCGTATGTGTCAGCAAACAACTATCCCTCAAACAAGATCAATATCTAGCATAAAAAATGATGGCAGACTAATTCTTTTGGTGCATCATCTAGATGAGTCTCGTACAAAAACTTTAATATGGGTACAAGTTTCAACTTTTCATCCTTAAAATGCCAAATCTCCGGTCTGAACTCTAGAAGTTCCTTGATCAAATTCTTCTTCTGAGCCATAGATCGTTTTCGATAGAGTAGCGTGACTAGTAACCCATTAATACGAAGGCTCCGTAACACCTCCACGTCTTATCAAATGATGGTTGTCTCATCCATCGAAAGATGAAATATGTGGGTCTCCTGCTTTCATCACTCAGTAAGCGTGGCGATCAAGTCATGATCAAACTAAAAGCAGTTTACTTTTACGATCCCTAGAAACCGGTCTCACAAAAATAATGTGCTATAGCGGGTTCAAATCATTATCTACTAGATTTCAGAATAATTCTTGTACATAATGATGACTTCTATTGAACACAATGATTATGTACATAATGATTTTTCTAGGGATCATTGTACGAGATTCGTCTGACTGGCTGTCAATGATTTGTATACACGATAATAACTTCTATTGAATACAATGATCATGTACACAATGATGACTTGTGCTCAATAGTATATGTGATACGTGGGGTTCAAATCTTGATGACTTCATTGTGTACTAGATCTGTGTGATAACCTGCCTCACAATCGTGAAACACAATGATTTGAATTAGATCACACGAATTTTTTTAAAATCTAGTACACAATTATTTGAACTCGTATATAATGCACCATCCTCGTGAGGTAGGCTTCTAGGGATCATACTACCAGGTTACTTTCAATTTGTTCATGGCTATTGTGCTTACTGAGCGATGGAGGCAAAAATCCACATATTTCAACTTCCGATGGGTGAGGCCATTGTCATTTTACAAGATGTGGAGGTGTTATTGAGCTGTCTCCCTCAAATAAGATCAATATCTAGCATAAAAAATGATGGCAGACTAATTCTTTTGGTGCATTATCTAGATGAGTCTCGTACAAAAACTTTAATATGGGTACAAGTTTCAACTTTTCATCCTTAAAATGCCAAATCTCCGGTCTGAACTCTAGAAGTTCCTTGATCAAATTCTTCTTCTGACCCATAGATCGTTTTCGATAGAGTAGCGTGACTAGTAACCCATTAATACGAAGGCTCCGTAACACCTCCACGTCTTATCAAATGATGGTTGTCTCATCCATCGAAAGATGAAATATGTGGGTCTCCTGCTTTCATCACTCAGTAAGCGTGGCGATCAAGTCATGATCAAACTAAAAGCAGTTTACTTTTACGATCCCTAGAAACCGGTCTCACAAAAATAATGTGCTATAGCGGGTTCAAATCATTATCTACTAGATTTCAGAATAATTCTTGTACATAATGATGACTTCTATTGAACACAATGATTATGTACATAATGATTTTTCTAGGGATCATTGTACGAGATTCGTCTGACTGGCTGTCAATGATTTGTATACACGATAATAACTTCTATTGAATACAATGATCATGTACACAATGATGACTTGTGCTCAATAGTATATGTGATACGTGGGGTTCAAATCTTGATGACTTCATTGTGTACTAGATCTGTGTGATAACCTGCCTCACAATCGTGAAACACAATGATTTGAATTAGATCACACGAATTTTTTTAAAATCTAGTACACAATTATTTGAACTCGTATATAATGCACCATCCTCGTGAGGTAGGCTTCTAGGGATCATACTACCAGGTTACTTTCAATTTGTTCATGGCTATTGTGCTTACTGAGCGATGGAGGCAAAAATCCACATATTTCAACTTCCGATGGGTGAGGCCATTGTCATTTTACAAGATGTGGAGGTGTTATTGAGCTGTCGTGTTGATGAATTATCAATCACGTTGCTCGATCAAAATCAATCTATGGCCCAAACAAAGAATTTGATCCAAAAACTTTTATAGTTCGGGCCAAAGATCCAACACTTTAAGGGTGAGAGATTGAAACTTGTATCCATATTAGAGTTTTTGTACGAGACTCATCTAGATGATGCACCAAAAGAATTAGTCTGCCATCATTTTTTATGTCAATTCGGGATACAGTATCAACCTATTAAAAGAAGAATTTATGTATTATAGTGATTTAGTTGGGATATTTTTTAAATATGACATATAGTTAGAAGGAATAAAAAATATGTTATAATTTACCAAATAGTCAAAATGTCTCCCTCAAATAAGATCAATATCTAGCATAAAAAATGATGGCAGACTAATTCTTTTGGTGCATTATCTAGATGAGTCTCGTACAAAAACTTTAATATGGGTACAAGTTTCAACTTTTCATCCTTAAAATGCCAAATCTCCGGTCTGAACTCTAGAAGTTCCTTGATCAAATTCTTCTTCTGAGCCATAGATCGTTTTCGATAGAGTAGCGTGACTAGTAACCCATTAATACGAAGGCTCCGTAACACCTCCACGTCTTATCAAATGATGGTTGTCTCATCCATCGAAAGATGAAATATGTGGGTCTCCTGCTTTCATCACTCAGTAAGCGTGGCGATCAAGTCATGATCAAACTAAAAGCAGTTTACTTTTACGATCCCTAGAAACCGGTCTCACAAAAATAATGTGCTATAGCGGGTTCAAATCATTATCTACTAGATTTCAGAATAATTCTTGTACATAATGATGACTTCTATTGAACACAATGATTATGTACATAATGATTTTTCTAGGGATCATTGTACGAGATTCGTCTGACTGGCTGTCAATGATTTGTATACACGATAATAACTTCTATTGAATACAATGATCATGTACACAATGATGACTTGTGCTCAATAGTATATGTGATACGTGGGGTTCAAATCTTGATGACTTCATTGTGTACTAGATCTGTGTGATAACCTGCCTCACAATCGTGAAACACAATGATTTGAATTAGATCACACGAATTTTTTTAAAATCTAGTACACAATTATTTGAACTCGTATATAATGCACCATCCTCGTGAGGTAGGCTTCTAGGGATCATACTACCAGGTTACTTTCAATTTGTTCATGGCTATTGTGCTTACTGAGCGATGGAGGCAAAAATCCACATATTTCAACTTCCGATGGGTGAGGCCATTGTCATTTTACAAGATGTGGAGGTGTTATTGAGCTGTCGTGTTGATGAATTATCAATCACGTTGCTCGATCAAAATCAATCTATGGCCCAAACAAAGAATTTGATCCAAAAACTTTTATAGTTCGGGCCAAAGATCCAACACTTTAAGGGTGAGAGATTGAAACTTGTATCCATATTAGAGTTTTTGTACGAGACTCATCTAGATGATGCACCAAAAGAATTAGTCTGCCATCATTTTTTATGTCAATTCGGGATACAGTATCAACCTATTAAAAGAAGAATTTATGTATTATAGTGATTTAGTTGGGATATTTTTTAAATATGACATATAGTTAGAAGGAATAAAAAATATGTTATAATTTACCAAATAGTCAAAATGTCTCCCTCAAATAAGATCAATATCTAGCATAAAAAATGATGGCAGACTAATTCTTTTGGTGCATTATCTAGATGAGTCTCGTACAAAAACTTTAATATGGGTACAAGTTTCAACTTTTCATCCTTAAAATGCCAAATCTCCGGTCTGAACTCTAGAAGTTCCTTGATCAAATTCTTCTTCTGAGCCATAGATCGTTTTCGATAGAGTAGCGTGACTAGTAACCCATTAATACGAAGGCTCCGTAACACCTCCACGTCTTATCAAATGATGGTTGTCTCATCCATCGAAAGATGAAATATGTGGGTCTCCTGCTTTCATCACTCAGTAAGCGTGGCGATCAAGTCATGATCAAACTAAAAGCAGTTTACTTTTACGATCCCTAGAAACCGGTCTCACAAAAATAATGTGCTATAGCGGGTTCAAATCATTATCTACTAGATTTCAGAATAATTCTTGTACATAATGATGACTTCTATTGAACACAATGATTATGTACATAATGATTTTTCTAGGGATCATTGTACGAGATTCGTCTGACTGGCTGTCAATGATTTGTATACACGATAATAACTTCTATTGAATACAATGATCATGTACACAATGATGACTTGTGCTCAATAGTATATGTGATACGTGGGGTTCAAATCTTGATGACTTCATTGTGTACTAGATCTGTGTGATAACCTGCCTCACAATCGTGAAACACAATGATTTGAATTAGATCACACGAATTTTTTTAAAATCTAGTACACAATTATTTGAACTCGTATATAATGCACCATCCTCGTGAGGTAGGCTTCTAGGGATCATACTACCAGGTTACTTTCAATTTGTTCATGGCTATTGTGCTTACTGAGCGATGGAGGCAAAAATCCACATATTTCAACTTCCGATGGGTGAGGCCATTGTCATTTTACAAGATGTGGAGGTGTTATTGAGCTGTCGTGTTGATGAATTATCAATCACGTTGCTCGATCAAAATCAATCTATGGCCCAAACAAAGAATTTGATCCAAAAACTTTTATAGTTCGGGCCAAAGATCCAACACTTTAAGGGTGAGAGATTGAAACTTGTATCCATATTAGAGTTTTTGTACGAGACTCATCTAGATGATGCACCAAAAGAATTAGTCTGCCATCATTTTTTATGTCAATTCGGGATACAGTATCAACCTATTAAAAGAAGAATTTATGTATTATAGTGATTTAGTTGGGATATTTTTTAAATATGACATATAGTTAGAAGGAATAAAAAATATGTTATAATTTACCAAATAGTCAAAATGTCTCCCTCAAATAAGATCAATATCTAGCATAAAAAATGATGGCAGACTAATTCTTTTGGTGCATTATCTAGATGAGTCTCGTACAAAAACTTTAATATGGGTACAAGTTTCAACTTTTCATCCTTAAAATGCCAAATCTCCGGTCTGAACTCTAGAAGTTCCTTGATCAAATTCTTCTTCTGAGCCATAGATCGTTTTCGATAGAGTAGCGTGACTAGTAACCCATTAATACGAAGGCTCCGTAACACCTCCACGTCTTATCAAATGATGGTTGTCTCATCCATCGAAAGATGAAATATGTGGGTCTCCTGCTTTCATCACTCAGTAAGCGTGGCGATCAAGTCATGATCAAACTAAAAGCAGTTTACTTTTACGATCCCTAGAAACCGGTCTCACAAAAATAATGTGCTATAGCGGGTTCAAATCATTATCTACTAGATTTCAGAATAATTCTTGTACATAATGATGACTTCTATTGAACACAATGATTATGTACATAATGATTTTTCTAGGGATCATTGTACGAGATTCGTCTGACTGGCTGTCAATGATTTGTATACACGATAATAACTTCTATTGAATACAATGATCATGTACACAATGATGACTTGTGCTCAATAGTATATGTGATACGTGGGGTTCAAATCTTGATGACTTCATTGTGTACTAGATCTGTGTGATAACCTGCCTCACAATCGTGAAACACAATGATTTGAATTAGATCACACGAATTTTTTTAAAATCTAGTACACAATTATTTGAACTCGTATATAATGCACCATCCTCGTGAGGTAGGCTTCTAGGGATCATACTACCAGGTTACTTTCAATTTGTTCATGGCTATTGTGCTTACTGAGCGATGGAGGCAAAAATCCACATATTTCAACTTCCGATGGGTGAGGCCATTGTCATTTTACAAGATGTGGAGGTGTTATTGAGCTGTCGTGTTGATGAATTATCAATCACGTTGCTCGATCAAAATCAATCTATGGCCCAAACAAAGAATTTGATCCAAAAACTTTTATAGTTCGGGCCAAAGATCCAACACTTTAAGGGTGAGAGATTGAAACTTGTATCCATATTAGAGTTTTTGTACGAGACTCATCTAGATGATGCACCAAAAGAATTAGTCTGCCATCATTTTTTATGTCAATTCGGGATACAGTATCAACCTATTAAAAGAAGAATTTATGTATTATAGTGATTTAGTTGGGATATTTTTTAAATATGACATATAGTTAGAAGGAATAAAAAATATGTTATAATTTACCAAATAGTCAAAATGTCTCCCTCAAATAAGATCAATATCTAGCATAAAAAATGATGGCAGACTAATTCTTTTGGTGCATTATCTAGATGAGTCTCGTACAAAAACTTTAATATGGGTACAAGTTTCAACTTTTCATCCTTAAAATGCCAAATCTCCGGTCTGAACTCTAGAAGTTCCTTGATCAAATTCTTCTTCTGAGCCATAGATCGTTTTCGATAGAGTAGCGTGACTAGTAACCCATTAATACGAAGGCTCCGTAACACCTCCACGTCTTATCAAATGATGGTTGTCTCATCCATCGAAAGATGAAATATGTGGGTCTCCTGCTTTCATCACTCAGTAAGCGTGGCGATCAAGTCATGATCAAACTAAAAGCAGTTTACTTTTACGATCCCTAGAAACCGGTCTCACAAAAATAATGTGCTATAGCGGGTTCAAATCATTATCTACTAGATTTCAGAATAATTCTTGTACATAATGATGACTTCTATTGAACACAATGATTATGTACATAATGATTTTTCTAGGGATCATTGTACGAGATTCGTCTGACTGGCTGTCAATGATTTGTATACACGATAATAACTTCTATTGAATACAATGATCATGTACACAATGATGACTTGTGCTCAATAGTATATGTGATACGTGGGGTTCAAATCTTGATGACTTCATTGTGTACTAGATCTGTGTGATAACCTGCCTCACAATCGTGAAACACAATGATTTGAATTAGATCACACGAATTTTTTTAAAATCTAGTACACAATTATTTGAACTCGTATATAATGCACCATCCTCGTGAGGTAGGCTTCTAGGGATCATACTACCAGGTTACTTTCAATTTGTTCATGGCTATTGTGCTTACTGAGCGATGGAGGCAAAAATCCACATATTTCAACTTCCGATGGGTGAGGCCATTGTCATTTTACAAGATGTGGAGGTGTTATTGAGCTGTCGTGTTGATGAATTATCAATCACGTTGCTCGATCAAAATCAATCTATGGCCCAAACAAAGAATTTGATCCAAAAACTTTTATAGTTCGGGCCAAAGATCCAACACTTTAAGGGTGAGAGATTGAAACTTGTATCCATATTAGAGTTTTTGTACGAGACTCATCTAGATGATGCACCAAAAGAATTAGTCTGCCATCATTTTTTATGTCAATTCGGGATACAGTATCAACCTATTAAAAGAAGAATTTATGTATTATAGTGATTTAGTTGGGATATTTTTTAAATATGACATATAGTTAGAAGGAATAAAAAATATGTTATAATTTACCAAATAGTCAAAATGTCTCCCTCAAATAAGATCAATATCTAGCATAAAAAATGATGGCAGACTAATTCTTTTGGTGCATTATCTAGATGAGTCTCGTACAAAAACTTTAATATGGGTACAAGTTTCAACTTTTCATCCTTAAAATGCCAAATCTCCGGTCTGAACTCTAGAAGTTCCTTGATCAAATTCTTCTTCTGAGCCATAGATCGTTTTCGATAGAGTAGCGTGACTAGTAACCCATTAATACGAAGGCTCCGTAACACCTCCACGTCTTATCAAATGATGGTTGTCTCATCCATCGAAAGATGAAATATGTGGGTCTCCTGCTTTCATCACTCAGTAAGCGTGGCGATCAAGTCATGATCAAACTAAAAGCAGTTTACTTTTACGATCCCTAGAAACCGGTCTCACAAAAATAATGTGCTATAGCGGGTTCAAATCATTATCTACTAGATTTCAGAATAATTCTTGTACATAATGATGACTTCTATTGAACACAATGATTATGTACATAATGATTTTTCTAGGGATCATTGTACGAGATTCGTCTGACTGGCTGTCAATGATTTGTATACACGATAATAACTTCTATTGAATACAATGATCATGTACACAATGATGACTTGTGCTCAATAGTATATGTGATACGTGGGGTTCAAATCTTGATGACTTCATTGTGTACTAGATCTGTGTGATAACCTGCCTCACAATCGTGAAACACAATGATTTGAATTAGATCACACGAATTTTTTTAAAATCTAGTACACAATTATTTGAACTCGTATATAATGCACCATCCTCGTGAGGTAGGCTTCTAGGGATCATACTACCAGGTTACTTTCAATTTGTTCATGGCTATTGTGCTTACTGAGCGATGGAGGCAAAAATCCACATATTTCAACTTCCGATGGGTGAGGCCATTGTCATTTTACAAGATGTGGAGGTGTTATTGAGCTGTCGTGTTGATGAATTATCAATCACGTTGCTCGATCAAAATCAATCTATGGCCCAAACAAAGAATTTGATCCAAAAACTTTTATAGTTCGGGCCAAAGATCCAACACTTTAAGGGTGAGAGATTGAAACTTGTATCCATATTAGAGTTTTTGTACGAGACTCATCTAGATGATGCACCAAAAGAATTAGTCTGCCATCATTTTTTATGTCAATTCGGGATACAGTATCAACCTATTAAAAGAAGAATTTATGTATTATAGTGATTTAGTTGGGATATTTTTTAAATATGACATATAGTTAGAAGGAATAAAAAATATGTTATAATTTACCAAATAGTCAAAATGTCTCCCTCAAATAAGATCAATATCTAGCATAAAAAATGATGGCAGACTAATTCTTTTGGTGCATTATCTAGATGAGTCTCGTACAAAAACTTTAATATGGGTACAAGTTTCAACTTTTCATCCTTAAAATGCCAAATCTCCGGTCTGAACTCTAGAAGTTCCTTGATCAAATTCTTCTTCTGAGCCATAGATCGTTTTCGATAGAGTAGCGTGACTAGTAACCCATTAATACGAAGGCTCCGTAACACCTCCACGTCTTATCAAATGATGGTTGTCTCATCCATCGAAAGATGAAATATGTGGGTCTCCTGCTTTCATCACTCAGTAAGCGTGGCGATCAAGTCATGATCAAACTAAAAGCAGTTTACTTTTACGATCCCTAGAAACCGGTCTCACAAAAATAATGTGCTATAGCGGGTTCAAATCATTATCTACTAGATTTCAGAATAATTCTTGTACATAATGATGACTTCTATTGAACACAATGATTATGTACATAATGATTTTTCTAGGGATCATTGTACGAGATTCGTCTGACTGGCTGTCAATGATTTGTATACACGATAATAACTTCTATTGAATACAATGATCATGTACACAATGATGACTTGTGCTCAATAGTATATGTGATACGTGGGGTTCAAATCTTGATGACTTCATTGTGTACTAGATCTGTGTGATAACCTGCCTCACAATCGTGAAACACAATGATTTGAATTAGATCACACGAATTTTTTTAAAATCTAGTACACAATTATTTGAACTCGTATATAATGCACCATCCTCGTGAGGTAGGCTTCTAGGGATCATACTACCAGGTTACTTTCAATTTGTTCATGGCTATTGTGCTTACTGAGCGATGGAGGCAAAAATCCACATATTTCAACTTCCGATGGGTGAGGCCATTGTCATTTTACAAGATGTGGAGGTGTTATTGAGCTGTCGTGTTGATGAATTATCAATCACGTTGCTCGATCAAAATCAATCTATGGCCCAAACAAAGAATTTGATCCAAAAACTTTTATAGTTCGGGCCAAAGATCCAACACTTTAAGGGTGAGAGATTGAAACTTGTATCCATATTAGAGTTTTTGTACGAGACTCATCTAGATGATGCACCAAAAGAATTAGTCTGCCATCATTTTTTATGTCAATTCGGGATACAGTATCAACCTATTAAAAGAAGAATTTATGTATTATAGTGATTTAGTTGGGATATTTTTTAAATATGACATATAGTTAGAAGGAATAAAAAATATGTTATAATTTACCAAATAGTCAAAATGTCTCCCTCAAATAAGATCAATATCTAGCATAAAAAATGATGGCAGACTAATTCTTTTGGTGCATTATCTAGATGAGTCTCGTACAAAAACTTTAATATGGGTACAAGTTTCAACTTTTCATCCTTAAAATGCCAAATCTCCGGTCTGAACTCTAGAAGTTCCTTGATCAAATTCTTCTTCTGAGCCATAGATCGTTTTCGATAGAGTAGCGTGACTAGTAACCCATTAATACGAAGGCTCCGTAACACCTCCACGTCTTATCAAATGATGGTTGTCTCATCCATCGAAAGATGAAATATGTGGGTCTCCTGCTTTCATCACTCAGTAAGCGTGGCGATCAAGTCATGATCAAACTAAAAGCAGTTTACTTTTACGATCCCTAGAAACCGGTCTCACAAAAATAATGTGCTATAGCGGGTTCAAATCATTATCTACTAGATTTCAGAATAATTCTTGTACATAATGATGACTTCTATTGAACACAATGATTATGTACATAATGATTTTTCTAGGGATCATTGTACGAGATTCGTCTGACTGGCTGTCAATGATTTGTATACACGATAATAACTTCTATTGAATACAATGATCATGTACACAATGATGACTTGTGCTCAATAGTATATGTGATACGTGGGGTTCAAATCTTGATGACTTCATTGTGTACTAGATCTGTGTGATAACCTGCCTCACAATCGTGAAACACAATGATTTGAATTAGATCACACGAATTTTTTTAAAATCTAGTACACAATTATTTGAACTCGTATATAATGCACCATCCTCGTGAGGTAGGCTTCTAGGGATCATACTACCAGGTTACTTTCAATTTGTTCATGGCTATTGTGCTTACTGAGCGATGGAGGCAAAAATCCACATATTTCAACTTCCGATGGGTGAGGCCATTGTCATTTTACAAGATGTGGAGGTGTTATTGAGCTGTCGTGTTGATGAATTATCAATCACGTTGCTCGATCAAAATCAATCTATGGCCCAAACAAAGAATTTGATCCAAAAACTTTTATAGTTCGGGCCAAAGATCCAACACTTTAAGGGTGAGAGATTGAAACTTGTATCCATATTAGAGTTTTTGTACGAGACTCATCTAGATGATGCACCAAAAGAATTAGTCTGCCATCATTTTTTATGTCAATTCGGGATACAGTATCAACCTATTAAAAGAAGAATTTATGTATTATAGTGATTTAGTTGGGATATTTTTTAAATATGACATATAGTTAGAAGGAATAAAAAATATGTTATAATTTACCAAATAGTCAAAATGTCTCCCTCAAATAAGATCAATATCTAGCATAAAAAATGATGGCAGACTAATTCTTTTGGTGCATTATCTAGATGAGTCTCGTACAAAAACTTTAATATGGGTACAAGTTTCAACTTTTCATCCTTAAAATGCCAAATCTCCGGTCTGAACTCTAGAAGTTCCTTGATCAAATTCTTCTTCTGAGCCATAGATCGTTTTCGATAGAGTAGCGTGACTAGTAACCCATTAATACGAAGGCTCCGTAACACCTCCACGTCTTATCAAATGATGGTTGTCTCATCCATCGAAAGATGAAATATGTGGGTCTCCTGCTTTCATCACTCAGTAAGCGTGGCGATCAAGTCATGATCAAACTAAAAGCAGTTTACTTTTACGATCCCTAGAAACCGGTCTCACAAAAATAATGTGCTATAGCGGGTTCAAATCATTATCTACTAGATTTCAGAATAATTCTTGTACATAATGATGACTTCTATTGAACACAATGATTATGTACATAATGATTTTTCTAGGGATCATTGTACGAGATTCGTCTGACTGGCTGTCAATGATTTGTATACACGATAATAACTTCTATTGAATACAATGATCATGTACACAATGATGACTTGTGCTCAATAGTATATGTGATACGTGGGGTTCAAATCTTGATGACTTCATTGTGTACTAGATCTGTGTGATAACCTGCCTCACAATCGTGAAACACAATGATTTGAATTAGATCACACGAATTTTTTTAAAATCTAGTACACAATTATTTGAACTCGTATATAATGCACCATCCTCGTGAGGTAGGCTTCTAGGGATCATACTACCAGGTTACTTTCAATTTGTTCATGGCTATTGTGCTTACTGAGCGATGGAGGCAAAAATCCACATATTTCAACTTCCGATGGGTGAGGCCATTGTCATTTTACAAGATGTGGAGGTGTTATTGAGCTGTCGTGTTGATGAATTATCAATCACGTTGCTCGATCAAAATCAATCTATGGCCCAAACAAAGAATTTGATCCAAAAACTTTTATAGTTCGGGCCAAAGATCCAACACTTTAAGGGTGAGAGATTGAAACTTGTATCCATATTAGAGTTTTTGTACGAGACTCATCTAGATGATGCACCAAAAGAATTAGTCTGCCATCATTTTTTATGTCAATTCGGGATACAGTATCAACCTATTAAAAGAAGAATTTATGTATTATAGTGATTTAGTTGGGATATTTTTTAAATATGACATATAGTTAGAAGGAATAAAAAATATGTTATAATTTACCAAATAGTCAAAATGTCTCCCTCAAATAAGATCAATATCTAGCATAAAAAATGATGGCAGACTAATTCTTTTGGTGCATTATCTAAATGAGTCTCGTACAAAAACTTTAATATGGGTACAAGTTTCAACTTTTCATCCTTAAAATGCCAAATCTCCGGTCTGAACTCTAGAAGTTCCTTGATCAAATTCTTCTTCTGAGCCATAGATCGTTTTCGATAGAGTAGCGTGACTAGTAACCCATTAATACGAAGGCTCCGTAACACCTCCACGTCTTATCAAATGATGGTTGTCTCATCCATCGAAAGATGAAATATGTGGGTCTCCTGCTTTCATCACTCAGTAAGCGTGGCGATCAAGTCATGATCAAACTAAAAGCAGTTTACTTTTACGATCCCTAGAAACCGGTCTCACAAAAATAATGTGCTATAGCGGGTTCAAATCATTATCTACTAGATTTCAGAATAATTCTTGTACATAATGATGACTTCTATTGAACACAATGATTATGTACATAATGATTTTTCTAGGGATCATTGTACGAGATTCGTCTGACTGGCTGTCAATGATTTGTATACACGATAATAACTTCTATTGAATACAATGATCATGTACACAATGATGACTTGTGCTCAATAGTATATGTGATACGTGGGGTTCAAATCTTGATGACTTCATTGTGTACTAGATCTGTGTGATAACCTGCCTCACAATCGTGAAACACAATGATTTGAATTAGATCACACGAATTTTTTTAAAATCTAGTACACAATTATTTGAACTCGTATATAATGCACCATCCTCGTGAGGTAGGCTTCTAGGGATCATACTACCAGGTTACTTTCAATTTGTTCATGGCTATTGTGCTTACTGAGCGATGGAGGCAAAAATCCACATATTTCAACTTCCGATGGGTGAGGCCATTGTCATTTTACAAGATGTGGAGGTGTTATTGAGCTGTCGTGTTGATGAATTATCAATCACGTTGCTCGATCAAAATCAATCTATGGCCCAAACAAAGAATTTGATCCAAAAACTTTTATAGTTCGGGCCAAAGATCCAACACTTTAAGGGTGAGAGATTGAAACTTGTATCCATATTAGAGTTTTTGTACGAGACTCATCTAGATGATGCACCAAAAGAATTAGTCTGCCATCATTTTTTATGTCAATTCGGGATACAGTATCAACCTATTAAAAGAAGAATTTATGTATTATAGTGATTTAGTTGGGATATTTTTTAAATATGACATATAGTTAGAAGGAATAAAAAATATGTTATAATTTACCAAATAGTCAAAATGTCTCCCTCAAATAAGATCAATATCTAGCATAAAAAATGATGGCAGACTAATTCTTTTGGTGCATTATCTAGATGAGTCTCGTACAAAAACTTTAATATGGGTACAAGTTTCAACTTTTCATCCTTAAAATGCCAAATCTCCGGTCTGAACTCTAGAAGTTCCTTGATCAAATTTTTCTTCTGAGCCATAGATCGTTTTCGATAGAGTAGCGTGACTAGTAACCCATTAATACGAAGGCTCCGTAACACCTCCACGTCTTATCAAATGATGGTTGTCTCATCCATCGAAAGATGAAATATGTGGGTCTCCTGCTTTCATCACTCAGTAAGCGTGGCGATCAAGTCATGATCAAACTAAAAGCAGTTTACTTTTACGATCCCTAGAAACCGGTCTCACAAAAATAATGTGCTATAGCGGGTTCAAATCATTATCTACTAGATTTCAGAATAATTCTTGTACATAATGATGACTTCTATTGAACACAATGATTATGTACATAATGATTTTTCTAGGGATCATTGTACGAGATTCGTCTGACTGGCTGTCAATGATTTGTATACACGATAATAACTTCTATTGAATACAATGATCATGTACACAATGATGACTTGTGCTCAATAGTATATGTGATACGTGGGGTTCAAATCTTGATGACTTCATTGTGTACTAGATCTGTGTGATAACCTGCCTCACAATCGTGAAACACAATGATTTGAATTAGATCACACGAATTTTTTTAAAATCTAGTACACAATTATTTGAACTCGTATATAATGCACCATCCTCGTGAGGTAGGCTTCTAGGGATCATACTACCAGGTTACTTTCAATTTGTTCATGGCTATTGTGCTTACTGAGCGATGGAGGCAAAAATCCACATATTTCAACTTCCGATGGGTGAGGCCATTGTCATTTTACAAGATGTGGAGGTGTTATTGAGCTGTCGTGTTGATGAATTATCAATCACGTTGCTCGATCAAAATCAATCTATGGCCCAAACAAAGAATTTGATCCAAAAACTTTTATAGTTCGGGCCAAAGATCCAACACTTTAAGGGTGAGAGATTGAAACTTGTATCCATATTAGAGTTTTTGTACGAGACTCATCTAGATGATGCACCAAAAGAATTAGTCTGCCATCATTTTTTATGTCAATTCGGGATACAGTATCAACCTATTAAAAGAAGAATTTATGTATTATAGTGATTTAGTTGGGATATTTTTTAAATATGACATATAGTTAGAAGGAATAAAAAATATGTTATAATTTACCAAATAGTCAAAATGTCTCCCTCAAATAAGATCAATATCTAGCATAAAAAATGATGGCAGACTAATTCTTTTGGTGCATTATCTAAATGAGTCTCGTACAAAAACTTTAATATGGGTACAAGTTTCAACTTTTCATCCTTAAAATGCCAAATCTCCGGTCTGAACTCTAGAAGTTCCTTGATCAAATTCTTCTTCTGAGCCATAGATCGTTTTCGATAGAGTAGCGTGACTAGTAACCCATTAATACGAAGGCTCCGTAACACCTCCACGTCTTATCAAATGATGAGATTCGTCTGACTGGCTGTCAATGATTTGTATACACGATAATAACTTCTATTGAATACAATGATCATGTACACAATGATGACTTGTGCTCAATAGTATATGTGATACGTGGGGTTCAAATCTTGATGACTTCATTGTGTACTAGATCTGTGTGATAACCTGCCTCACAATCGTGAAACACAATGATTTGAATTAGATCACACGAATTTTTTTAAAATCTAGTACACAATTATTTGAACTCGTATATAATGCACCATCCTCGTGAGGTAGGCTTCTAGGGATCATACTACCAGGTTACTTTCAATTTGTTCATGGCTATTGTGCTTACTGAGCGATGGAGGCAAAAATCCACATATTTCAACTTCCGATGGGTGAGGCCATTGTCATTTTACAAGATGTGGAGGTGTTATTGAGCTGTCGTGTTGATGAATTATCAATCACGTTGCTCGATCAAAATCAATCTATGGCCCAAACAAAGAATTTGATCCAAAAACTTTTATAGTTCGGGCCAAAGATCCAACACTTTAAGGGTGAGAGATTGAAACTTGTATCCATATTAGAGTTTTTGTACGAGACTCATCTAGATGATGCACCAAAAGAATTAGTCTGCCATCATTTTTTATGTCAATTCGGGATACAGTATCAACCTATTAAAAGAAGAATTTATGTATTATAGTGATTTAGTTGGGATATTTTTTAAATATGACATATAGTTAGAAGGAATAAAAAATATGTTATAATTTACCAAATAGTCAAAATGTCTCCCTCAAATAAGATCAATATCTAGCATAAAAAATGATGGCAGACTAATTCTTTTGGTGCATTATCTAGATGAGTCTCGTACAAAAACTTTAATATGGGTACAAGTTTCAACTTTTCATCCTTAAAATGCCAAATCTCCGGTCTGAACTCTAGAAGTTCCTTGATCAAATTTTTCTTCTGAGCCATAGATCGTTTTCGATAGAGTAGCGTGACTAGTAACCCATTAATACGAAGGCTCCGTAACACCTCCACGTCTTATCAAATGATGGTTGTCTCATTCATCGAAAGATGAAATATGTGGGTCTCCTGCTTTCATCACTCAGTAAGCGTGGCGATCAAGTCATGATCAAACTAAAAGCAGTTTACTTTTACGATCCCTAGAAACCGGTCTCACAAAAATAATGTGCTATAGCGGGTTCAAATCATTATCTACTAGATTTCAGAATAATTCTTGTACATAATGATGACTTCTATTGAACACAATGATTATGTACATAATGATTTTTCTAGGGATCATTGTACGAGATTCGTCTGACTGGCTGTCAATGATTTGTATACACGATAATAACTTCTATTGAATACAATGATCATGTACACAATGATGACTTGTGCTCAATAGTATATGTGATACGTGGGGTTCAAATCTTGATGACTTCATTGTGTACTAGATCTGTGTGATAACCTGCCTCACAATCGTGAAACACAATGATTTGAATTAGATCACACGAATTTTTTTAAAATCTAGTACACAATTATTTGAACTCGTATATAATGCACCATCTTCGTGAGGTAGGCTTCTAGGGATCATACTACCAGGTTACTTTCAATTTGTTCATGGCTATTGTGCTTACTGAGCGATGGAGGCAAAAATCCACATATTTCAACTTCCGATGGGTGAGGCCATTGTCATTTTACAAGATGTGGAGGTGTTATTGAGCTGTCGTGTTGATGAATTATCAATCACGTTGCTCGATCAAAATCAATCTATGGCCCAAACAAAGAATTTGATCCAAAAACTTTTATAGTTCGGGCCAAAGATCCAACACTTTAAGGGTGAGAGATTGAAACTTGTATCCATATTAGAGTTTTTGTAGATACTGTATCCCAAATTGACTTGATCTGTAATAGGTTGCTTGATCTAGCCAATCCTACTCAGTATACGTATTCTGATTTTGCATCAATATGAGAAGAGACTTTTGGAACATTACAATACTTAAATCAGAAAATGTTGATGGCAGTTAGACCCTTTGACCATCAGGATATCGGGCTATCTATCTCTCATACTGCCCCTTTTGAGAGTCCTGTCGAACATCTACCTAGACAGGTATGTGATAGGAATCATAGACGTAGATATCTGAGGAGGGGCACCTCATTACGTGATGATGAAATGCATGTTATACAAGATATTCAAATTTCAGCACATGTCGGATACGATCTTGCTGTTGTCACTTAATTTCTCCATTTTAGAGTTTTCTCCACACCTCCATGTGTTCCTACCTTCGTAGGTCATTTCCTTGTAAAATCTATCCTCATCCCACATTCGACTATATGGCAGATGCTGGATCGCCCTCTATTATGTCACATATGTTATTTCTGCCCAATAATGAGTTCAACGAGGATCTTGCTTGTATCTAGGGGTGATGCTAAATTAAATAGCTGGACTCGAACTCACGAACTACTCGATCAACAATTCAACTCGAGCTCGTATTGATCAAATTCAAACTATTCATTTGAACTTTCAAGCCTAGCTTAAGTTCCAATATTTTGTATTCGAAGACTTGACGAGCCTAATCAAACTTTTTATCATATATATTTTAATTTTTTATTTTTATTATTATGAAATGTCAATACTTTGTTTAAAATTATATGTAAATTATTAATTTTTATTACGTAAGCTTGATTAAACTTGAACAGGCTCGATTAAACTCGATTACACTCAAATATGCTTGATTGAGTTTGATTTGACTCGATTAGATTTAATTAAATTCGAGATCGAGTTTGAACTTGAGTAAGGTAAACTAAAGTTAAGATTGAGCTCAAGCTTGACTTCTAAAAGTTCGACAAGCTCGAGTTCAGTTATTTTATCTCGAATCAAGTTCGAATAGTGCATTACTCAAGTTCAACTCAAATCAAATGCATTCCTAGTCGTATGTATGACTTCCTAGGGTTTTCGATAGGTTTTTCACCAATTTTTCAAATGGACGCAAACACCATTCCTTGTGATACTCTTTTCACTGCGTCTATAGATCATTCTTATCCCAAATGCAATCAGACTTCCATGATGGACCCCTCGAATAATGATGAGGAATAAATACCTAAGGGAGTGCAGGTACTACTTAGAGGATCGAAAAGGTTATAGTTGCAGCAAGATCTACCATATGAGAAAATACATTAGAAATACAATTGTTCTACCACTCTGCGTGATAAGGGCAAAATTTATGTTGTTTGGTGAAATTCAAATTTCAAGATTTTTTCCTTATCAAACCTGCCATTTTAAACTATCACAATACTTTTTATTTAGTTATATTAGATATTTATCATTAGATGCTACATCATTTATTGTACTTTATATTATTCATAAAATAAAAAAAAATTCAAAATAAGATATGATTTTGACATATTTTAATTTAAATTAATTTTTACATTTTAAAATGAAACATAAATCTCACTTCTAGCCATTCATCGATTATCAATCCCCAATTATGATGGAAACAATAGCATATTTTAAAGGTAACTTTTGTTTTAAGGCACAATCTAATCCTTGATAAATTATGGTTTAGAGTTTAGGATTTAGGATTAGGGTTTAAGGATTACTGATAACAAAAATTAAAAATTTTGATTTTAATTTTTTTTTAAAAAAGGTCACTGCTTCCAAAAGGGATGCAGCGATTAGAATTTTTTCTTAATATTGCTTAATCACATGCTATATGACAGGTAGCAAATCCTTTTTTTTTTTACACATTTCCTTTTTTAGTTCTAGCAGTAGCGGCGAAAAATTTTGAAAATTAAATGAATATTTAATGCGGCGACCCTAAATTTAGTACAAAATTTCAAGAAATTCGCCATTACTATTACTATTTACTATTGCTATTACTGTTACTATTACTATTTATTATTTTCTATTGCAATTTACTATTACAATTTACCATTTATTATTATTATTTACTTTACTATTACTATAGATAACTATTAATTAATACTAATTAATAGTATGCATAAAATAATTACTAAATACTATTAATTAATAAACTTCACTATCAACATTGTTTTATAATTAAATGCACAACATCAAATGTTTTACCATCAAGGTCTTGACCCGTACCTATTTAGTTGACAAATTTGACAGAGGTTCGACTTCTGGCTTCGGATGATCTCTATTTATGCCAAGAGGGAAGGTACTAATGGACACTGCTTTTAGAATCCACTGCTTTCATCAATTTACTTTAGGAAGACACAAGGGATAAAACCTATCGTGCCCAATTTTTGAAATAAAATATCTAATGAAAAAAATGTGTTTTTCATTTTATCAAATAAGCAAAAAAGGGGACCTAAAATGAGTCTACAAATGCGACAATTTGGACCTAAAATTTAGTCTAAAAAGAGTTTAAAAAAGGAGTCGCCACTTGGTGTCAATTTTATGTGTACCAAGTCACTCAAAAATATTTTGAAAAAATTAAATTAAAAAAATAAAAATAAAATAAAATGAAACCGTTTTTGACACTTTTAGATTGTTGAAAATGAGAGAAAATGAGTTCGGGAGTCACAGTTGAAGAAAGGGAAGGCAAATGTTCAATCGATTCAAATCTAAGGCACCCTTTCAATCTAACATAAATTAGTTGTGAGATTTAGTCAAAATTTTTCTAATCTAACCCTTAAACTTATCCTATTTGGATGTTTTCCATATGAATGCAAATCTAAACTCAATGGAGATATCAAAAGGGACAAAATATCCATTCAAGATCTAATTGGTATCAATCGCATTAATTGCGAAATTCAAAATAATCTCTTGAAAGAGTCACGAGTATGTAAAGATGAGATTCAAAGAAAAATATTAAACTTTATATATATAGGTATAAGTACTCAAAGAAAAGGGGATGTAACATAATGGGTACGAAAAATGGAAACTTGTGACACAATTTTCCTTCTTATAAAGTAATAGCGTGCTAAGGTTACAAAAGTCATACTCTCCCATTTTTCATATTCGAATGGTAATTCTTCTAATCTAAACACGCAAATTTATTTATTTATTTTCTAATTTTTTAAATGAAAAATAAGTCTAAATGATATGACTGATGCATATGAGGATAAGGGAATAATGTAAGAGAGAATAACATACAAATGAGAAAAATTGCTAAAACAGAAAAAATGATTGAAAATCAGTGGCGGAGCTAGGAATTGCAATTAGGGGGGGCGAGTCTCTGTTATTTGGACAAAGTCCAAATAACTTTCAAACATTATTATTTGGGTCCTTAGGAGGGGGCAAAGTGAAATTTTTATTAATATTTTGGGGGGGCAAAACAATATAATAAAAAATTTTTTTACTTAGAAATTTTTTTATAACAATTGGAGGGGGGGCAAAGTGAAAATTTTGATCAATATTTGGGAGGGGCAAAACAATATAATAAAAAATTTTTTACTTAGAAATTTTTTTTTTAACAATTGGAGGGGGGCGGTTGCCCCCCCTGGCCCCCCTTCCCTCCGCCCCTGTTGAAAATGCAATGAATAACATACAAATGATAAATCCAACGCGTGGATGGGACCTACAAGTCTAGCATTGGATTAACTTAATTTTATAAATTCTCATTAGCATTAGACTAACAAAGAAGTGAGAAATAGTCGTAACTAACATTGGACTAGTATAGTGATATCATGCATTCATCATTTGTAGCAAAACATATAAAGCGTAAGTTAAAGCAAATAACACATAGAAACACATAGAGCATATAACACATAAGTATAATAATCTAGTTGCAAAATCTTAAGGAAAATGAATAAAACACATAAGCACATAAGTCACATAAATACAAAAATTTATCTATTACATCAGGGGACCTAAATGCAATCTAAATAGGGAACACGAGAAAATAAACTTACCTACCTTATTTATTACAAATAGGGACCTTACTATAATTTAAAATGGAAAAATATAACAGAATAAAACCTATCAAGCCTATTTATTATAACTATCTATCTAATTACTTGTGCAAAAAGAAAAATATAACCTATCAATTACATCTTGGATATTCAAATACCCTCCAAATAGTTGTTAAATAGACATGAAAATGAATATCAACTTAAAGAAAATAAATAAAAGAAAACATATAAGATATATAAACACATAGGAGCACGTAAAAACACATAAGAGCACATAATTAAAATTTAAAGGATAATAGGGGTACCTCTCTTTTGAAGAATTGGACTATAATGAGGGAAGATTACTCTATTTATACTAAAAATCAATAAAAGGATCACGACACTAATTTAATTAGAAATATTTTTAAAAAAAAGAACATAAAAATATACTAAAAAAATCTAAAAATTACAAATTAAATGCACTCAAAAGTAACATAATTAGCAATTAAAAAAAAGAAACAATCATAGTAATGAAATCAAAAAGTCACTAGGGATTAAATTATAAAAATTAGAAATTTTTGAGGTTAAAAATATAATTTTGTAAAAGATTAGTGGTCAAAATTAAATAAAAATAAAGTTTAGAGGCCAAAATGAATTAAATTAAGGGTCTAAATGAAAGAAATTCAAAATTTTTGTGTCATAATAAAATTACTCAAAAGATTAAGGTTAAATTGCAAAATGTGGTTTCTGATTTGAGAAAAATACAAACAAAATAATTTGTGTCACTTTTTAGTATTTGGACCGCACTACTTTAACCCAAAAGAATTTGGATAGGAGTTTATTTGGATGATTTATTTGAGATAATTACTATAACACTTTTTGTGATGTGATGTATGTGAGATAAAAAGGTGATTGGAAAGATAAAAAGATGATTAAAATTTGTGAAATAAATTAGTTTATCTCAAATCATCTCTTTCCAAACACTCCTGCATATTGTCCTGTAAAAAGAACCAATAAGCTCAATTAACTAAACAAAGACATTGGGCTTAAACTCCAAAACCTAGGACCAAACTCAACAAAAAGAAAGGGTTATTATCACTTTACCCCCTTAACGTTCGATGCAACTATCAATTTCCCTTTTAACGTTATATTTTAGTTATTTTACCCCCAAAACTAACGGTCAAACTTAACGGAGTTTGTTAATTAAAGAAAAAAGACAAGTTTAGCCCTTAAAGTTATTATCACCTTACCCCTATAAACTATAGTCTCATTATCAATTTATCTCATAGAGTTATTTTTTAGACAATTTATCTCACCATTAAACCAATTTAGTAAGTTAAAAAACTTTAGAAGAAAGTACCCTCCTCTTTATATAATAAAAATAATTAAAAAAAATTAGAGTGGTTCTTCTCCTCTTTAGTATCAAGAAAAAAGTCAAAACATTAATCTCTTTCCTCTTGGCAATCTCATTAATATTAAAAAAAATAAAAAGATTGGGAAGGGGAGGGAGATGGGGGAGAGATAGAGAGAGAGAGCTCAATTCTTTTATTAAAAAATACAAATAAGAAAGAATTAAATACTTTTATTATTTTAAAATTATTTTACCTTACTATTTACCACCAGGTTTCAATCCTAATTATAACAATATTAAATTAATACGATAATGTTAGACTTTTCTTTATTATTATTATTATTATTTTACAAAATTTAATTTTGTCTCCTTTTTTCCTATCACTTTTTCTTTTCCTAGTATTAATAAGTGTGCAAAAAAATTGAAATAACCCTTTTGTTTTTATATTTTTGGATCTCTTAAAGTGAAAGAAAAGAAGAATAATCATTCTAAATTTTTTATTTTTAATTATATATATAAAAGGGTAAATATATTTAAAATTTGTTGACCATGCTAGAAAATAATGTTAAAAATTAAAGCGATTAAATCACTATAATTTAAAGAAATAAAGTAATAATAACAATACAGTAATGCTATAGAATAAAAGGATATTTTTGTCCAAAATTTTTTAACATGTTGAGCTGAATTACTTATGGGGGTAAAGTGACTAAAAGATAACGTTAGGGGGTAATCTGATAGTAGTGATATAGTTGAAGGAGGTAAATTACTAATAACCTAAAAAGAAAACACAAACCTAAGCAAAAAACAAACACTAGCCCAATGTTTTAAAAGAAACAAACCCATCTTTTTTTTTTTTCCTCCTTTTTCTTTCTTTTCTTTCATTTTTTTTCTTCTTCTTCCCCTCTCTTCTTCTTCCTTACCGGTCACACTCGCAACTTCTCGCTGGAGACCATGGCAACACCGATGGTGGCACCGTCGCTGGTTGCTGGTCACCAACAACTTCTTTGATCCCCAAATTTGCCAAAATATATCTCCTCACTCGATTTTTTTTTACATAGAATCCATTTTTGGCCTTTTTTTTTTGTAAAAAGTGAACTAAAAATGCCCAAACAAGCAATTTACAGTTGAGCCATTATTTTTAAAACTCAACCAAACCATCACCAAAATATAGCAAAATAAGCCTCGCCCATTCTACAATGCTACTGTGATATTAGTTTACCAAAAAATAACAAATAAAATAAAATATTAAAGCCAAAACAGCCCACAACTTAAGAAACCCATTTTATGATGTTTGGACTCAAAAGTTTCAAAAATTTGAATATCAAAATATTTTCAGGCTATAAACTAGTTAATACCATCTATTTTTAATCTATATATATATATATATATATATATATATATATATATATGAAATTTATTCGATTTTTCATTTAGCCATTTTTTTAAAACATGTGCTAGATATGATGGATTTCGAACCATCAGAATTAATCCTTAAAAGCCTAAAGCTATTCAGCTAAAACCCATGCACAACATGAATACTAAAAAGAAACAGAAAATATTCTTGGCAAAAAAAAAAAAACAAGAAAAAGGAAAAGAAAAACAAAAGAAGAGGAAACGGACAAAGCCATATAAGCATATGAATGAAATCAAAAGCCAATTGATTATGTCCTCAAAGGAGAAACATAAATTCCAATTCCAACCATCACATTCTCTCAAACAAAAGAAGTGGAAACTGAACAATGAAACATGATTTAATATAAATGGGAACATAAGAAAAAAACAAAAACCTGAATGATACAGTGAGGGCCTTCCAATCGCGAGGACCAAGTTTTGGAGGAGAAAGAGCTCCTGAAATAAAACACTTCTCCTCTGCTTTCTTCTACCCTTTTTTTCTTTTTGAGAGAGAGGAGAGTTGTGTGTGGAGTTGTGTTAAGTGTGTGTGGGTGTGTGTGTCTTGTGACAATTGAGGGAGAGGGTGACCGAGAGGAATAGGGGAAATAGGTGGAGTTGTTGTAGTGGTTGTTGAACACAATCCACCAATGGGGAGAAAAATTTGAGACAAGTCTGGGTATATGGAGATGAACAATCCACAAATGGGGATGGACAACAGAGATGAAATGGGGTTGGTGCAGATGAAATGGATGAATTGCATGACCTAGTTATAGCAAAAAACATCTTCATTTGTATAGCGACTTTACATAGTTCGTATCGAGCCATTGATTTGCGTTGAATCGACGACTAAAATTGATCAGATTTAAATAAAAAAAAAAAAAAATTGTCGGTGGAGAGCATTGGACCGTTGATCAATAATCAATCAATTCTTTGCTTGTATCGCTGGGCTTTACATCGACTGTATTGAACCATTGATTTGCATCAAATCAACGGCTAAAATTGATCAGATTAAAAAAAATTGTCGGTAGAGAGCATTGGATGGTTGATCAATAATCGATCAATTCTTTGTTTGTATCGCTGGGATTTACACAAATCAACGGCTAAAATTGATCAGATTAAAAAAAATTGTCGGTGGTGGAGAGTATCGTCACGTGCAAATTAAGGGGGAAAAAAAACCGATCGTTGGATCGTCGAATCAGAATCAAATCAGCTTCTTTTTAACGGCGTTGGATTCTGCAGGTTTATCATGTCAAAACATATTGAAAGCAGCAATACATACGTACTGCACTGCATCTTTTGCATGCCGCTGCAAGCCCTTCTGTGACTTGGACAAAATATTTGGGTGCACCGATCTGTCTCTGTCGGAAGTTACGATTACAATAAAAGTCCCACAATCAGTGTACGGAACTAAAAACCAAGTTCTAACATAACAAGACCAAAACTTTTCGGATAGGGCCCTCTGAGCTATGCAACAATTCTACGTGGTCAATCAAGAGGTTTTAATCCAATGAAATAAAAAGGACCATGTGAGATGCCTTTGGAGTAGAAAGGGAAGGATGGTGTGGTTGCAAAGCTTTCTGCGGCAACTGCTTCGTCTCAATTGCACTTCAGCCTTCTGCATAGCCATGGGTCGGCACTGCTGTGGTCTAAACTCTAAACTGCCTTTCAGAGGTTAACCAACAACAAATTTGCCGTCCGAGTTTGGAGCAACTTCAAGACGTGGTGCCATTGATGGACCACATCCATCTGCTCTATCTCAATTAGAGCTGCTGCCTTTCTTAAATGCGTGTTAGTAATTCGTTATATTGACTTTTCTTCGTTTCTGCCATAGCTTCTGTCCGCTCAATTCCTTCGGTTGATGAAGAAAATCTTAGATAGTCAGCTGCAAATATTGTTGTGCTTACTTAGCACCTGCTTATCGTTGACATTTTTATCCTTTCTGTGGATGTGGATATGTGATGGTTCCAAAATCGTCGGCGTCGATTTAAAAATCGATGATTCCTAATTGAAATCCGATGGCTTTAATTCTTTTGAAAGGCAGAATCTAAATTGGCCCTCGGAATTATGATTATAGTTCTTGAACCTTCATTTTCGATTTCAATTACAATTTCAAAATTTTCTGGTTATGATCTCAATTCTTTTAGTTATGTTGAAACATTATTATATAAGTGATTTTAAGAAAATATGACAATAAATAAGAATTTTATTGTATCATCACTTGCAAAGAAAAAGAAAAAAAGGATACAAATTTTATGAAAAAAATACCTCATCATTGATTAGATGGAATTAGTCTTGGATTTATATTAGTTATGGGATCTAAACTTACGAATGAGATGGAACAGTGGATTGTTACACTAGAATTAGAGCTACTTGTGTTATAACTGGCCATTGACATTGAACTCTAAACCTGCAAATATATTCAAGTTGCAAGTATTGTTTTAGACGATTCTCCCTAAACCTATCAATTCGATTCGAGCTTTTAGCAAACTTGAAGCTTTTAATTACATGGCTCTTAATTCCAGTTTCCATAATTCGATTTCGATTTAAGAAATCGTCCATTTAATTTCAATTCAAACCTGAACCATGTTCACCCTACTTGAATGTTTGCTTAAGCTATCTTATTAAATTACCTTAAAACCAAAAGATTTCCGATTCCACACACGCACTGGCGACCTTTTCTGTATGCTTTGATTGTTTACCATACTTAAAAACAGTAACAGGCTCGAATAAAATTTTAAGCAGATTAGTGCTTTGATTGTTTACCATACTAAAAATTTTAAGCAGACGAACATGCCAATAAAGAAGACCGGAAGATGTAATTTCGCAATTAAAAAAAAATGTTACGGCCTAGTTTTCCTTCAATTTCTTGGGCTTCAGTGCCTAGTTCAAATCTTTGAGGATCATATTATAATTTACCCCATGCCAAGGTACAACTTCAAAAGTACTTGTACAATGAATTTAGGGCAACTGTCTTACCTTCTCACATTGATTCTATAGACAAACACCATGGAGAAGGATAGGACATCATCCAGTAGCTCAGAAGCACCAAACAGTCGCAGTTCCAACTCCTTAACACTTGAAGGCGACTCGTAACAAATTCACTATACTCTTTGGTAGCCCCTTTTTATCATGTAGAAATCGCTCATTGAAACGTGAGACAAGTTCATCAAAAGATGATGAACTGCATAGCTTATCACAAGATGATGAGCTGCAGAGCTCATAACAAGATGCCAAACTACAGAGCTAATCAAAATGAGATTACTGCCCATTGTATCTGCTATGCTGCCAAAACTTGCCAGAGAAGCTCCACTTCCTTAAGAAAGCTTAAGTGGAGCGCCACTTCCTTATCATCACGATCGCTGAGAGCAATACACCGTATCAAAGTTAAATCTGTTCCAAGTTCGGTACCTGCTTATCAGCAGTCCACATATCTGAAAGATTAACTGATGTCTCAGACGGACATGCAAAGTCACCCTTGAGAAAATTCTATCGCCAACCAGAATCCCATAGAAAAAGAAAATGTTTAAGCTGTTTGATATAGATCCCTAATGTAAGATAGCTACATTTCAAGGCAAGGCAATATATATCATCTAACCTTCAACAAACATTTAGCATCACAAACATTTTGATCCGGCAACAAAAAAGTCTTAACCTTCAACAAACATTTAGAATAAACAATTGTCCCGCATCTTGAAGCCCACAAAACACACAATTCCAACTCCTAAGCATGATTATTAGTCATCTTTCAGAAATTATCCACAAATCTTTACAACCCATAACACCCCCCCCCTTCAGGCAGCATCGTGAAACGTTAGGCACACACACTGGTATAATCCACCACCACAGAACACTTACAAGAACCTCAGGGACTGGACTTTCAAACATAAAACAGCAACACATTCATAGCAATAACAAGTGAGGGTTTGAAGTCACGTAGTTCATTGCACTATGATGCCAACCATCATTAAAGTAATAGGATGACAAAATATTTACTACTAGTGTCAAGAAATCCATAATAGCATTCAAAACAAAAGACCCATAATATTGACATTTCAAACTTCCACTTCACTCAAATGCCCAAGCATTCTCCCTGCGAACCTCCTCTTCTTCCTCAGGAGTGAAATCATTCTTGATGTTGAAAGTCTTGCGGATCTCCTCTGGCGTCTTGCCCTTGATCATGTCTGCCACCGTTTGGCAAGTGAGGTCGAGCAGGCTCTTGATGTTGAGATAGTTGGCAGCCTGAAAAGGGGAAAAAGATTGTTGGTGGGGGGGGGGGGGAAGTAAAAGTCAAACGAGAAATTTTGGTAACAAGCAGACAATCAAATGATCCTACGTCCATCCCAAATGTATAAATTAAAATAATGTATAAAGACATCCCAGCACATGAATATACAAACGGTCTAAAACCACAAACCATCCCAACTGAACTCCTAAAGGCCTTTCTTTATCTTTACTCCATGACCGATCAGAGTCTTCAAACCACATTCACCCGATAAACCGTGCAAAATAAAGCTAATACCCCTGCTGCTAGCCTGCTACATTCTAGATGTTCAAAAGATTGAACCACAACCAAACACAGATAAATCCAAAAACATCTCAGTAGTCTGAGTAAACAGCTGATAACCTATGACTAAACAAACAACAGAAACAGCAAAACGAAAGTCAACATAGAAGCACCTAATCACCCACAATCCTGCTCTTAAACCAAGGAGCCACACCTTGAATAGCATATGCATACCCAAAACAACAATACTTGGTCAGCCAAAGAAAGATGATCAACAAGATGGCCGAAATAGGACTAAATACTTTTCCAGAAAAGAGGGCGAGGAGCTAAATACTTTTCCAGAAAGGGGGAGGGGGGCTAAATATTTTTCCAGAAAGGGGAATAGACAGGACATGAGGAAATGAAAAGAAAAAATTAAAAAAAAATTGCATAATTCTGGTCCAGTGTTAGATACAATAAACAGTAACCACAGTTCACCTAAAGCCGAGAGATGCAAACCCTAGACCCAAAGTACTAAGGAAAAATCACAGTAACACATCAGCAATCAACAAAACCACACATTAATTCTCCATCAGAAGTGATTTGCAACAAAATAAAAAAACAGAAGCAAAGAGATCAGGCGAGTACACCACAAAAACACGGTCAAAACCTAAAAATCCAACAGAGGCAAGGACACAAAGGGCAGACATGTAATAGAAAAGGAGATTAAGGACTATCAGACCAGGATGAGGTCGAAAAGAGTGCCCTGGTCGACTTTGACGAAGTCAGCATCGAAGGACTTGAGATCCTCGTCGGAGGACTTGTCGCCGTCGGAGGACTTCGGGGCCTCGACATGTTTCTTACAGTACTCGATGACCTTAGCCAAGATCTTGCTGGTGACGTTGGGCAGAGGGATGCAAGTATCGGCGCAGTTGTCCTCGATCATGTGCTTGATGGTCTGCGATTCCAGAGCGACCAATTCCTCCACCTCGAAAGTTTCGCCGTCAGAACTCTTCAACACGATTATCTTGGGCGAAGACATGGTGGCTAAGCAGAGATGATTATCGTACAGAAAGATCGAAGAACGAAGAAGAAACCCTAACCCTACGGGTAGAGAGAGAGAGAAGGGCGGATAGGGATGGAAGACGATGTAGCAAAACAGAGATAAAAAAACAGTCATTTGGATTGAGGGGGTTATTTATATGGGGCTGTGCTTAGCGGTGAATAACTGTACATTTACTGTGGTACACAACTTTTTTAACTGCACCGACTTGATTTTACTGCTGAGTGTGGAGGAGGAGTTACCACATTATGTTATTGCTCCCTGTAATTCATTCTTTTGCTACGTTTCCCTTCATCATTTGGACAAGCTTACTCTATTATGGGGACATCTCAATGGAAAGTCGTTCTTTACCAAGGAAAAAAGGGTGAGGAAAAAAAAAAAAGGAACTGGATGATCTGCGGATAGAATTTTGAATCATAGTTGGAATGTTAATGATTTTTTTATTTTCAGTTGACAGTTGGCCATCCAAATAGTTGGAAATCAAGGCATGCTTTCAGTACTACTGCTAATAATTTGCTCTCACGCCAATAAAAGCCCCATTCAAGAAGGCTAGCAGGCAGACTCAAAAGAATTCAAGAATGGTAAAATTAAGTCGAGACTCTATGCGATTAGGCAAAATCTCGATTCGACTGGATTCCATTTGCAGCTCTAATTAAGATTAATGTGAATAATGACTTTTTCTGAAAATTATATCCTATGATATGATTTCTTGAATGTTGAAGAAGCTTTCAGAAGGACAACTTTCTAATTAATCAGGGGCTAAGTTCAGATAGATGCTTTGTGATAGAAAGGATTTGTATCAGTGTGATTTTGACATCTAAACAACAAATTCAGATTAAGTGGATTCATGTCTTACATATACAGATCGTTTGATAATCAAAACTTGAACATCTGAATTAATTAAGTAGCACTGAATTTCATAAACAAAACTTGCTTCCAAAATTAAGTGATAAGCTGTTCACTTATCACTGAATGTGATATGCACTTAAATGTATTAGATTTACTACTTAACAATTCAATAACTTAATGGATTCAAACTTCAGATTTCAATTTTATTAAAGGCACCGTAAGACTGATAAAACCAAACGCAAGTAAAGACAATTGTTATACATATAACCAATTTACAATGCTGTCAACAATTCATCAAGGAAAATTACATATTAATATCAACTCTCCTCATCAGTGAATAGCCCGTAATTCTCAGGATTCCTTCTAGTTTCATATACTGCCTCGAGATGCCCATTCTTGTAGTGTAGTGTACCGTAATTACAGCTTCGAAACTGGTAAACCTGCAATTATGGTTTTTGGTCATGGAAGGTGTTCTTCAAGAACTAAGAGGATATTGGTTGAGTCAAGAACATTAGGAAAGGACTTGCCTATAGCTTTTGCGTTGACAATGCTTGGGCATGCAGCAGGAGGGGGAGAGTTCTCATCTAGGAATGCTTCCACGCTGTTTGGGTTAGACCAGATTGGGTAGCCTTTGATCTTTCCCTGTACATATGGATAGATAAAGTCAATAATCACTATGGTTTGGCCTGACACGGATGGACGAAAGAAACGAATTCCCAGATGCAATGAGAAAATTCTCCTAAACTTTTTCTTGTAAAGATGGTATACCAAGACATTCAGGGCAGCTAGTGTTGCCATTCCTTCACGAGTCCACTGCATAAACCGTGTGGGTTGGTAAGTACTTAAAGAACAAGCAATTTTCTAGTCCCCACTAACTGGAAATAGATGATGGAAATAGCCATCAGTCACCTTGGAAGCGGATGCTATGTGAGGCACCACGATAGCATTTTTCATGTCTGCAAGCCCAGGTTTCATATAAGGCTCATCCTAGAATGGAGTACACCATAAATGGCAGGCAGATTATTTCCCCATTTGTGGTTGTAAGTCTCGAAAGAACTTACTAGTATTCTTAAGTTTAAGAGTAAATCTTATATATACTGATAGTGTATACACTATTACCGTTTGATTTATGACATGTATACAAAAGTTGATTTTCAAATTCATATTTTGCATGGTTGTCATTTATCCAACGTTGATGTGTACACTATCACAGGAAAGATTAATCCTAAGTTTAAGTACCTCAAATACATCAAGACCGACTCGAAACATGGGGTTTGCTTTCAGATGCTCCACAAGAGCTACCTCATCAATGACCGGACCCCTGCTGCAGTTCACAAGGATTGCCTCCTGCGAATCAACTATCAAGTTACACAGCAAGGAATGATGAAGCAAGTCATTCCAATCCCACCAATTAGCTCATCGAGGAAGGAAGTTTAAAGACATGCATTACCTTTTTCATTACTGCAAGCCTTTCTTTATTCACAAGATGATATGTTGTTTTGTCGAGGACAGGATGAAGACTTATCTATTAACCAATGGTGAAAATGCGTTGAGAGAAACAGGACAAAAATGACTTTTATATTTCTGGACTAAAATAGTGAGTTTGATGGTTACCACATCAGCTTCTCGAAGCACTTCATCCATGGATGAAGCTCTTTTCCACGTCACGGGTTGTTCACCATTGGCTTTCAGGAACTGGCCATAAGCTGCAAAATGGACGTTTGGCATTACTCATTTTATGCTGGGAAAGTGAGAACAATAGGCAGGGAAAGGGAAATACATGCCTGTGACGAACTTTTCTAGACGGGTGGCTTGGTACAAATCGTAGTAGATTAAGTTCATTTTGAAGCCTTCAACCTGTTTGATTCAATATAGAGTTCAGTTCAATCAACACAGCAAAATTTCAGGGAATCCATATATTTCCTCAATCAATGCACGCACATATAAAGTAATTCATCAAAGCAAAAGACAGATCATTTTGATATAAACGACCACAGACGCATAATTAGCCTTGGCCAAAGAAACTAGGATATTAACTAGAATCTTCATTCTTCAAGCTTTCGAGAAGCATCTTCAGGCAAGCCTTGGCTGATCTAGTAGGCCATTGTTTCCTAACATATCGACAAGGTTAGGCTTTTAAAGTGCAATGATAAAGGTTTGGACTATGTTTGGTAAGTGTCGCCACATTTTAGAAAGTTGCTGCTCATCTTTAGCATCAAGTGAATAGAGATGCTAAGGCATTACCATCATTCTGGCATAAGCAGAACCAATACGACCAGCTCCAATCACTCCAACAGTTTGTCGTTTGAGCAAGTTGCCCACAAACCTAAAAGAGAATCTCAACTGAATCATAAAACAGTACTGGTCAAGAAGCAAATTTAAAAGTGTAATAAGCTGAATTCCACTAAAAATGAAGTGGTCGCCGTTACAGATGAGGAAGCCATCCTTCGTATAAGCCGCCTCTCATGAACGCATCTGCTTCCACAATCCTTCTAGCTGCCGCGACGGAAAGTGTAGCTGCTAGCTCTGCTGTAGTCTCTGTGAGCACACCCTGCAGTTAATTTCATTGTATTCGACCCAATTAAAACCAGCTCAAGCACACAAGTTAGTACACAACAAACATCATTTGGAGCACAAACAACAAAATTTTGTGCGACCATCAGCTGCTACAATCCACTTACGCAACTCAAGTACACAAAGTTAGTCAGCAAACACTCGTGTGATTGTAATGCCTAAATCCTATGTGGGTTGAACTGAAGCACCAGATTGTTAACAAAAAAGAGCTTATGAAGGTGCGATTCGCAAGCAAAAGCGTTCCGAAAGAAACATGACTTACAGGCGTATTTCCGACGGCAACCCCGTATCTGTTGGCTGCATTAACATCCACATTGTTATATCCCACGGCCATGTTGCTGAAAGCTTTACCTCCAGCTTTGCTCAACGCAGAGAACAGTGCATCCCCCCAATCCTCAGTCAACTAGAATAACATAACAAACACAGGCATCAAACCTGTGAAGAAAAGCCCAGAGAATAAATATATCAAGAATTTCAGAGGTGCGAGTGCAATCTCTGCATCTACCTGTCCAATGACTCCATCGCACTTATCACCAATCAGAGCAATGATATCTTCAACAGACAAAATGGTTTTGTTCTGTGTGCATATCTGTTCATGAAAATTGAACGGAAGTTAACGCATGATATCAATCCAAAGAGAGTGAAAACAAAGTTCCAATATTGAAGAATGACAGTCTTAGTGAACAGAGTTGGAAGTTGGATGATTACTTCTACGCGACAGTCCTGCTGGATCAACAGATTGATCCAACGAGTTCCAGGCATAGGCTTTGTGCTGACAACTCTATATTTCCCATTCGGATTCCACACCTCAATTTGCACTGGTTTTGCCATAAGTTTTCTATTCCAGCTTGTTTGGTAGTATTGGAGCGCTGGGACTTGCTGGATGATTTGTTTCTTTTTAAAGTAATTGAAACGTTCCTGGTTCTCTTTGTCTGAAGATTAGAGATATTGGGCTGATCAGGTGTGTCTCGGACCACCATTGACAATTATCAAGATATAAGGATTTGGGATTTGTCAAGAGGGAACGGTGGAGAGAAAGATGGGTATGGTGTGGCGGGACATGAACGATTTCAACGGCACTGATGGGTCGATGATGATCGGTTTGGTTAGAGAGTGAGAGATTGAGGTTCTGGTTTTGGGTGGGGGGAGGCTTCGGACCTCTCGTTTTGTGCTTAAGATAATGAGGCTCTGCGTTGTTGACACGTAAGGTGGCTGCTATCCTTTAGGAAGAATTGCAATTTTGATCTCCAATATTTGACATGTATGCTAAATTGGTTTTTAATATTTGCTCTAAAGCAAATCAAATATGATCCCTAAAGTATACTATAATTTTATGTACATTTAGAACAACTAAAGAAAATTCAAGAATGAATGAGGATCAATGTCCAATTACTATTAATCAACAATTTTGAATTTGCTCTTTCGGTTTTCAATATTTTAATTTTGAATCATTGATATTCCCTTAATTTTTAAATAGGTTTTAGGATGAAATGAAATGCAAATTGGAATGAAATTGTACTATATAGGTAATAAAATATCTATTAATTAAAATTCTTATTGCCCATTTAGTTAATTGTTCCAAATATGTCTAGAATAAAAAATTTTAGGGGCCAAAATTTACTTTAGATGAAATAATAGAAATTAATTTAGCACACAGACCAAAAAAACAATGGAGGTCAAAACTATAATTCTCTCCTATCTTATTTTACCATTAGGGCTTCTCTTTGCCGGATTTAGAATTTTATTGAATCACTTTTGGATTTTACCGTCCTACTTTTTTTAAATTTATTTTTTGGTGCGATTTATCGTCTTGTTACTTGTAACAACATGCTAGGAGTGCTAATGAATTTGCAAAATGGCTTGTCCTTCGTCTTCGTATTGCAATGCCAAGTACCAAGGGCGGACTTAGGAGGCGCGAGGAGGGGCCATTGCCTTCCAAGTTCTACAGATTTATGATTTGCTCTCTTAATCATTTGAAATTTCTTAGTAATAACCTTTATAAGTAAAATATTTTTGTCCCCTTCAAAATTTTAAAAACTTTTAAATGAACTCCAATGTATATATGTGTATGATGTTTATCTCCTTGAAATAAATGGAAAAAATTGCCAATTTCATATCTAAACTTTGTCATTTGTGTCAATTTAGTCCCTAACTTTAATTCATAACCAATTTAATACGTGAACTTATTTTGCAGTTCCAATTAAGAATCTCTGTAGCAACACCACCACCTAAAAGTGATATAACTCCTAATTGACCAACTAAACAGGCATATTTTAGGGACATCGCTCACGGGGTTGTAATAAATCGTGTAAAAAAATCACAAGATTAAACTTTAAAAAGTTTTATCTGGTGACATTTTACACACTTTAAAAGTTTTATATGTCAATTTTTTACACGATTTACTTGTTTTATTACAGTTCCATGAGTGACATTTCCATAACACCCCTATTTAGTTATTCAATTAGGAAGTAGATTAATTTTAAATAGTGGTGCTACCGCAAAGGTCTTTAATTGAAACTGCAAACTAAGTTCAAGTATCAAATTGATTAAAAGTAAAAGTTAGGGATTAAACTGACACCAACCAAAAAAAAAAAAAAGGTTTAAGGATGAAATTTGTCATTTTCCCAAATATATGTTTCGATTCCATCATCGAATTTCCTTTTATGGACCTTTAAAGATTAGCAAGTCCTACCATCAAATGAATGAGTAATTATTTCTTTGATGGGTTTTTCTATTTTTTTTTTGTTTGACTAATTTATTCCCCTTTTCCAAATTTTTATCCCTCCCAAGGTGCATTCTTGTTCAACTAAGATGATGAATAGTGGTATACTACTAACGTCTAAAATATTCTCCACTCTCTACTAAATAGCAGCGGAACTAGGGCCTATAAATAGGAGGGCAATTGTCAACTTGTAGACCATTAATAGAGTTAATTACCCTGCTCATTTTCAAGCTAAAAAAGGTTAAAACTTTTTTCCCTAACAGAGTGACATCTATATCTGAAAAAGGTTAAAACTTCTTTGATATTCCAAACTTTTAAATCTATCATGCAGTTATCTAAAATTTAATTTGGGAGGAGGCAATTACCCCTCAAGTACACGTGATTCCGCCATTGCTAGTAAATGTTGAATTTCCCTTTTTTGTAATCCCAGAAAAGATTAGAGATACATTAAATTGATCCTAGAGCCAATAAATGGACATGACTTCAGCTTCTTCACCATCTGAAGAAGGGGAAAAAAAGAGCCAGTATTAATTATTATAGTAGCGACAACAAAAGCTCACTGATATATCACCCTAAATCCATGCAAAACATCGGACATGTCCATTTTAATTTAAACAACTCTTGGATAGATGATTTAAGGTTCAATACGACAAGAAGAATTGTAAAGCTTTGTAGTTTGTACAAAACCCCAGAAAAACTTAGAGCAAATGGCCAAAACGATGACTAAATTATTTAAAATGGTATGAATTGATCACTAAACTTTTTTTTTTTGTGTGACAAAAAGGTCACTCAACTTATAAAAAATGAATTATACTGATCATTTTATCAATTTCTACTGGTAAAAATAGCTTGGCTCCTTTTCAGGGGGCGCTTGGTTCAAACCTAGGAATGAGAATTGTAATTGGAATCGCGTCCAAAAATTCAATATGGAGTTTGATCAAGAGTATCATTACACTGACTAGTGTTTGGTATATATTTATAAGATTTTGGAATAAACTTATTTTTCATTTTCTTATCTTTATTTTTTTCTTCTTTCCCCTTTCCTACTTCCTTCTTCCCATCCTTTAAGTATTCATGCTTCACCAATTTCTATTGAACTGCCACCTGACTATTACCAATCAACCTTGCAATGTATGGAGCATGGAAAAGCGACTGACAAGAGGTAATAGAAAGGCTTGCACAAAAATAAGAGAGAGAGAGAGAGAGAGAGAGGAGAGAGAACTAGATGGAGAGAAGAGGCTGCCATAGAGTATTGGAGGAAAGAGAATAAGTGTGAAGAGAGAAGAAAAGGAAAAGTGAGAGAAAGATTGACAAAAAAGGAGAGAAAGAACTAGATAGGGTGGGGCTGCTGTCACGGAGGATCGGAGGAGAAAATGAATAGAGAGAAAAGGATGATAATGACATGTTTTCTTTTTTTTTTTGAAGTTTTCAATTCAAATTGAGTCAAATTTAGAAATTCACCAAAACCCTCCAATTTGTTAGGGATTGAGAATTCTCTAATTTTAACTATTCACTCCAAGATTCTGAATCCAATACATGTAACCCAAATAGCAAGAATTGGAATTATTTCAATTCCTAATTCCGATCCTCTTTTACCAAACAGCACCTTACATTTAATATGGAAAATCACGGATCACCATAGATTCATATATCTAGACTATTTGAGCTACACTAAGCTCCGCGCAGCCAATGCCCACTAGAAAATATTCAACGTACCAATTGATCAAACAATATATTCGTGGTAGTAGCAATGATACTTTTTGGAAAAAAATAACAAATTGTTTGTACCTAATTGTTTTTATATTTAGCATATAAGTGTTTTCATAATTTAGAAGTGACAATGTAGTTTGTGTTAAACTCCGAAGCAGTATTTAATTTAAGCTCTTTAATTTTTATAGTGTAGAAACCATTCAATTACATGAAAAATTAGTTTTTATTTCTGTTAGCTTGGAATAGTATAGTCCTTTTACAGTTTTTTGTTTGTTTTTTGCATGAGGTAGCACTATTGAATTATATTGTGAAGAAAGCAAATAATTGGAGGACTGGAAACGCATTGTTTGGAAATTTTTTTGGCTCACCCTATGGACATTAGCTGATAGAAATCTCTTTGATTTTCATCTCAAATAAGCTTGCCGCTAGAGTTGCAAACGAATCGAGCCGCTCGCGAGCCGGCTCGCGAGCTTGGGTATATATATATATATATATTTATTTATTTATTTAATAATAAAATTACGTATATTATATATTTATTTTTTTTATTTTTTATTTTTATAGTAAAATTACGTATATATCCTTAATATTTTATTATTTATTAAGAAAAAAATATTATTTTATTTATTTTTTTTAAAATAAAATAATTATTTTTTATTTTTTTTCGAGCTCGAGCTCGGCTCGACTTAATTCGAGTTGAGCTCGAGCTCGAAATTTGCCGGCTCGTCGAACTCGAGTTCGAGCTCGAGTTTGGTAAAATTTAGTCGAGACTCGGCTCGATTAGCTCAAAACTCGACTCGGCTCGGCTCGTTTGCAGCCCTACTTGCCGCCCATCGTTTTTTTTTTCCCCTACATAATAACTCTCACATTCATTTGAAAATAAAGTCAGATGTGCCGATTTGGACATGAAGGCATTGCTTGTGATGTCTAAGGAAGGTTGTTGATCGTGATTAAAAGAGCTAACATGAGCAGTTTTTAGCCAAGAAATATGGAAAGCAACTAACTTCAAAGCGAGATAAAGCAATAAGAAAGAACAACATCGAAAAAAGTAGCTTAAATAGCCTGCCAAGATTTTCTCCAACTTTTTGGCTAAAGCTAAAAGTCAGAAGTGCAGGAAACATACATGACGATGATGCTTGTTAAAGCTCAGACATCGTTTTTCAATTATGGCCAAACTGTTTAGAATCAAAGGTATCAAACCATAGCTGACCAATAACCAACTCCATTAAAAAGAACTGCCAAAGGAACATATGATCGAAGAATAAACAGGCAAGTTTCAAGTAGTATCACAAGCCTTGCATAGAGTAGTTAGAAAACTCAACGGGCCAAGACTGAACTGAATTCTACAAAACTGAGGCATCAAACATTTGAGAATAAAAAAATCCGCTTGCATGTCAACAAATGGCTGAATAAGTATAGTAACATATGAACGATGCCAATAAAATTTTTCCAAGCAAGAAAAAAGATGAGAAACTTCAAAACTTTCGTTCCTGTTCCATGGAAATGAGAAGAGAGAAAAGTAAGAAAGCTTTTAAGCTTTACTGTGGCTATGTTAAAGATCTGCATCTGAAAAGAGAGTCTTTTTTTTTTTTTTTCGAAAACGATAAATCTGATCTATTCTATACTAAGGAGGAGGGGGCGGACCTAAAGAGATCCAGGAATAACTTGGAGGGGATTGAACTACCATCGAACTAGACGGGTATACAGTACACTCGTCTGAATTTTTTAGAAACAAATCATTTAAATATGACATTTTTGGTGGAAATCAAGGTTATCCGAAAAGATAGTCAATGGAAAGTAAATCAACCAACTACTTTATGCTGTTAATCTAATGTTCGAGGTATAATGAAAGTACAGGCAATAACTGATCAAATGATTGAGATATTTACACGGTACAATCTACCGTTGAAGGAAAAAGCAAACATCCAATCACATTACATAATTGAAGGCAGTAGAACCATGAGACTTGATGTGTACTTTGGCTTGTGCAGAAAGAAGAGAAAAATCAAGGACAATATCTAAAAAAAAAAAAAAATTAACCATCAAAGGTTTTAAACTCTAGCAAAATGCATCACAAAGTTAGCAATTTAACAGTAACTTAGAGGAGAACAATTGATAAATTCAAATCCAACAACTGAGAGTTGATAATAAAAAAAATAATTTGATAAAACAAAATAAAAAAAGAGTTTTATTTCTTTCATACATTTTCTTTTCAGAGCCAAAGTCTAAGTTTTGGCAGATTTTTTTTTCTCTGAATCCCAAACAAATAGAGAAAACTAAATACAAATTAACAAACGCATGATATAGTTATATTTACTTTCTAAATAAATAAGGCTGCATTTTACACTTACAGTTTGCAGGCTTTTTCTTTGATTTTAATACTATAAAACTGATTGTCTCTGATTCATTTTTTACCACAAATTTTTTTTTGATATTTCTATTTTCCATAAATAAATAAAAATCTAAGGAAAAAAAATAAGGTTATATGTACACTTACAGTTGCTAGACTTTTTCTTTGATTATAATACTATGAAAGAAATTATCTTTAATGCAAGATCTCTTTTATGATTGTAGAAATATATTTTTTGATGTTTCTTTTTCCTTAAATCCCAAATAGAAGGAAAATTCCTTTTAAAAAAATAAAGCACAAATTCTTCCACATGATGCAAATAAGCCACATTTACATTTAGAGTAGCTAGGCTCCATCTTTAATTTTTGCACTATACACAAGTTATAAATAAATTTCCTCAATATATTACATTACGTGCATAACGCAATACACAAATCGATAAAAAAAAAATGGAGTGTAGTGATTATTTTCGGTATTTGCTCGAAAACTTGTGTATCAATGTTTGTTTGGATTGCTGTTTATTTGTCAAAATATATTTGCTTACATCATCATTACAATTTTCAACGCACCTTTTTATCTTCCCAATTACCTTTTCATCTCACATATATCACATTACAAAAAATGCTACAGTAAAAATATCTCTAATAATTCACAATCCAAACAAACCCAATGTCCGAGCAATCTCTGCATGTATTGTAATCTGCCCGATGCTTTGGTTCCATGAAGCCGATGGTCAATGACTGAACTGACGAGAGTTGGAGGACTGTCCCAAGACTGACAGACAAAAATATGCTCTGGTGGTAGAGCCATGGCTTTTGAGGTTTCTTCTGAGATTAGATTTATAATTCTAGCTTCCGTCAAAAAAAAAAAAAAAAAAAAAAAGGTAGAGCCATGGAAAGGCAGGCTTGCTCTGGTGAATACCGGTGGTCTAGTCTAGTGTGGTGGAGCCAGGCCCGTATGCATACGACAGTCCACACCGTCGATGGATTCAAAGTCCTGCCTGGCTACCTCCACGGTCGGGCCAAACCCAATCCATTCCGCAGGCGCTCTAAATAGTAGAAAAGAAGATAACATTTTGTTTGGATAATACATTAAAAAAAAAAAGTGCTATACTTATACACATTGATGTGTCAGCATCATTAACATATTTTTTAACTACAATAAACAAAAGTGCTATACTATTGATTAGAAAGTACTAGTACTAACCCACCATTATTTTGCTATTTAGAATTTGTTCGAAATTGACCAGAAAGTAGAAAACATAGTAAGATTCAACATGTATTCCGAAGAGTTAAGCTAATCAAGATAACTAATACTAGTGCTAATTATATGTATGTAATTAATTATGTCATACGGTAGTTTTTTTTTTTTTTTTTTTTGTCAATCATCATTTATCTACCCTATACCTATTCATACTTCTACTCTAACCTATTTTAAGGAGAGAGCCCAACTATGCCTACATAGTACTAACTATGTGTACGTAATTAATTATGTCATAGGATAGGGGTTTTTTTTTGGGTTAGTTGTTCTACTCTACACTTAGAACTACTCCTATTCTAGCCTACACTAAGGGGAAGGGTCTAACATGGCCTACAGGAGTTAAAATCTACTCTGAGGACTGAACCACTATCAAACTAGATTGATAGAGTTAAAATCTTTGATGGTGGCCAACGTGCTATTGATTGTCATAAGGCAGTACTTCTTGTTGTCAATACAAGAGAGGCCGCATCTGTGTGCAGAAATGGCAATACGGTGGTGGAGGGAATAGGAGTTAGGGGGAGGGGATAATTTAAGTGGAAGGTGGAGTAAACTAACTAACTTTAGAGTAGTTTGGTCACTCGAGAGAGTCTTAAGACTCTCATTGGGTGCAGGTCAAGGAATTGAATCCCTTGACTTGTATTCATCTCCAGGATTTTTTAAAAGTTTCATCGGCGGATGCAAAGGCACCCGTTTGGTTCGGTGTTAATTCAGTTCTCTCCGGATTCTCCCTTAATCCATTTGGATCCATCTCCTCTCCTTTAGTATACAGTAAGAATAAGAGTAGAATAAAAAAATTATCGTATCGAAAAAAAATATGAAAGATCAGGTAGGGGACGCTACTACCTCTTGTCCTAATACTAATATTCATTTGTCATTCGTTTTACAGAAACGATAAGTATAATTTTATTAATGTTAGGTAAACTGTATAATTGGTGAGCAAAGGCTCAGATTAACTATACAAGTGCACCTTGACATTGAGGGTGAAGCCACTCTTCATCAAAAGATAATCATAATGCATGACTACTAATATAATCAGAGGTCTAGCTTTAATTCCATCAGTGGACAAAACAGATGAGCATTCCGTAAACATGGAGCATAAATTTCGGATGTCCTCTGAGTGGAAAGCACAGTCTCATGTCTTTGAACTTGCTGGCCCTTAGCATCTTCAGTAGTTGCTGATGTGGAACACTAGCCTCGATCTTCTGCCATTGTTATTTTCTTGCCTTGCATGATGCTAGCTTAATGGCCACTGCTTGGTTCATGAGGTTGCTGCCTGCACTAACTCCCTCGAGAGCCCATTGAGCTAGCACTTGCTTGTTGCCACCTCCTGCTACTATTCCAATTCCCACGTCACAGCTTCCCGTCTCCTGTAAATATAAAAAGTGAAGCATTCTAATACTTAATGTACAAGTGTCTATTAATATAATTTACTCAAGTTTCATACTATCATTTTATTCAAGTAATGTGAACTTTTAACCTACTTTTCTTTTTATTATTATTTGTTGACCACTTAGTTAGTAACATATTTTTTTAGCTTTCACTTTGAATCAAATAGCGCTGAAAGATGAACCAAACTACTTGATATTCAAATCAAGTTTGATTTGATACAAACTTATTTGAACCTGATTTGCCGACCAGTCAATCTAAATTGGAATAGTATTTTATGTTTGATAACAATTAAAGTCGACAAAAAGTTTGTTCAAACTTGATTCGATAAATAAATAAGACAAATTTGAACAAAATTTCAAGTTTCTTAAAATAATCGAACAAGTTTGAACACTAGGGTGTCCGGCTTGATTGGGCTCGTCATAGAATCAAAGTTCAAGTGATGTATCCCTAATCTTCTATGAATTTGTTTGTTCAGGCTACTATCTAATTGAATTTCGTCAAAACAAAAACTCAGGGCAACTAAAGGTGCAAACGAATCTAATCAAGCCGAACACCCAAAGTGTTTAAGTTTGTTTGACTATTTTAATGAATTTAAAATTTTATTTAAATTTGACTTGTTTATTGTTTGATTATTTTAAAGAGTTTGAAATTTTATTCAAATTTAACTTGTTCGTCGAATAGAATTGAATGAATTCTTTATCAATTTTGAATGATATCGAACATAAAATGCTGTTCAAGTTTAAATTGACTAACTGGTAAAACAAACTCAAACGATTTCTAATCAAACTTTGAAAATCAAATAGTTTGATTCATTTTCTAGTTCTAAGGTAACTTGTTGGCCTATTCAATTTAATTTGCTCAAACAAAAAGAGTAAAAGAAAACTAACTTTACCGGAAAAAAGTTTTTTTTTTTCTTTTAAATGTTCACAGTTACAGTTAACAATCGAGACAGTAGCGTAGGTATTGGCCAACTTTATCTTCAACTGCTCCGTCTCTCCCTCTCCCTCTCCCTCTCCTGCTGCAATTCTTCTCTGTCCTCTAAAGTCTAAACCCTCTCTTCTCTGCTCTGCCACCCACCCTAGTTTTTCGTAAGGCAGAAGATTCGGGCGGCGGGGGCCTAATTACGATGGAGAAGCTTCTCTGTTATAACCCGATTCCATCTAAATTTCACCTTAAACGCATCACTTTCCTCCCCCAACCCCCCCGACTCAGCACCACCATTCCCGCCGCCCATTTCAACAGACTGACTTACTTCCTCCCCGACTCTTCCCGGGTCAACTCGTTTTCCTGCAACTACCAACACTCATCTTCTAATTCTTTCGCTATTTCTTCGAAATCTGCTGACACTGCCGACCATTGTACCCATAATCTGTCTTCTGCATCTGTTGATAGGCCAGATGGGTCGACGGAGAAAGTCAACTTTTTTAGAAAAGATGTCAAATCGCTACCACAGCAACAAAAGGTATTCGATTCTCCTGGGACTTGTTAATTTTTTTTTCTTTAAAAAATAGTGTCTTCCTTTTTTAATGATGCATTTGCTTGTTGTATTAATTAAGAAATTGAATACTTGCGTTATCAATCTGCTTCTTGCCTGCTTTAGTTTATCGGTTGTAACTCTGTTTTTGAGGGTCACAAGTTTCTAAATTGAGTTGATACTCCCAAAGGATTCAAACAGGAAATAGATTCCGCTTCTACCATTCAATCCTGCAAAATTGTGTATTTTTTTAATTACTACTATATGGGAAGGTGGCATTTTTCTTTATCAATGAAATCAAATGTATTACTAAGATAGTCACGGATTCTCTAGCAGGAGACTTAAAGAACTTAGGTAAGAGTTCTAAGACAATATTTTGTTGCCAGGATTGGAACTGCACTGGGAGACTGTTGACTTGTACATTAGTCTTTTGGGTTACCTTTTTTCAAAGTATTGCTCCTATAAGTTGATATGATTGATTATGTTTTTTGGCTGTTGGCTTTGTTGTGGTGGCGTGTTTATTGTTGGGGCTCTTAATGCGATTACCATTTGATAGAGCTTCTTCTCAGTGATGATTTCTGGAGATTGCTAGATATTTTGATAATCGCCCCCATATATTCTTCTATTTTTCCTTGCTCGAAAATTGCTTCTCATAATTAAAGGTTGGCAGATTATTATTTCTTCTCATGCTTTCTCTGTCGAGGTAGATTTGGTGATGTTATGTATAGACAGGGTTGCTTGAACCTTTTATCCGTTTAAAGCTCGCTCATGCATCAACTGGTAGGTTTCATGGCATGGAGTTATAGTTCTAAGTGATTTCTCCTTTTTTGGTGCAAAGGACGATCAAAGGCCCTCATAGAAAGGCACGAATATTATATAATGTGAAATTTTTTGTGTTTGTCTTTCTTAAAAAAGGATGCATATGATCAAAAGAATTTCCATTTGATGGGGGGCACATCTGTAAATATTTGCTGAAACGTAATGAAGTCCATTGTATGTTCTTGAAAATAAAATAAAATAATGAAAACCACTATCATGCAAGCACGTGGCTTTAACCTACAGGTGAGTTGTCTTAGAGCTTATTCCAATACAATAATTTGTCACTTCACGAGCGTCTCTTACTTTGATAATGAAGTAAATTCTTGTCATGCAAAGGCTGCCTAAAAAGTAGAAAGTGCTCCTCGTGAAAACTTATTTGGACTTAATTTCCAAAAGGGAATTAAGAAGAAGGCTGGATTAACAAAAATGAAGGAACAATGAAAAGCTTATACTAAGAAAAATGGAAAACTGCAGCTCTTAAGGACCACCTGAAGAAGACAGGTTGACACCGAATCTTCAGAGACAAAAAATAAGTATAATCAACGTAGCCTTGTTCCCTAGAAAACAACTCACTTGAGAGTCTAGACCTATTTTAATTGGAGAAATCTTTTCTTTAATTCAAGAAAAAAAAAAAAGAGCAACGAATTCAAGAACTCCTCAATCCTCACAAAAACCGAAAATTGTCATGAGTGGACCTTAAGAACGAGCCGCTACATTTCCCGTGACAAATTAGGACTAAAACTGATGTACTTTCTTTGTTTTTAGGTAAGATGTAAGTAGAGGTTTTGGCTAATGTAGGGGTAGCTCACCCTCGTCAAACTGTTCAGCTCTATGAGCACTGGAGTGACTGGTCGCGGCTGGCCCGTGGAGGAGTTAGACTCGACAGCATGGGGTTGCCTTTCCTTAGGAAGGTGCGAAACTCCTAATTCTCGATCTTCTGTACTCTGATCTTCTTTCTGTACTCTGGTTTCCACTATCAATAATAGTGGAGGTAGCGTCCCTCTCGGTTGTCGGGGTTAGCCAAAAAAAAAAAAAAAAGAGGTTTTGAATCCGGAACATCTCACTTATACTCTCTGCCTCTATACCACTTAATCGATCCTTTCCTAGATACAATTGATATACTCATATATGAAAATAAGTATAATCAAAGCAGCCTTTTCCCATAGAAAACTACTCAGTTGAGAGTTTAGATCTATTTTAATTGTAGAAACCTCTTCTTCAATTCAAAAAAAAAAAAAAGAGCAACGAATTCAAGAACTCCTGATAAAAACAGAAAATTGCCATCAGTGGGCCTTAAGAACGAGCCGCTACATTTCCCGTGACAAATTAGGACAACCTTTGCATACATCACTACATTTTTTGGCCGACAGACAGCATAACATTTATGAAAACGACCCTTAATTAACTTAGAATTCTGTAATTTTTTTTTTTATATTTTCATACTTCATACTAGATATAAAGGTGAGAAGATATATATCTCGTTAATAATATTTTCAGTGTCCAATTAAGGGTTGAATATTATTGAAACAAATAATAGTCATGGTAGTATTTTCCTTTCCATTTCTTTTACGTGGCAGCAGTACAATCTTGCCCATCAAAAGGGATTATATTAGGCAGAAACTCTATTTTACGGTGTTCTCTCCTCACAACAGTAGCCCTACAAAATCTTGCTCTCAGCCTACTGATTTCATCAAATTTATAAGATGTAATGACATAGAGACAATGAACAAATCTATACTTATGCATCTGTTCTGACACCAAATTCAAGTTCCAATATGCAAATTTGTTCAACTACCTAGATCTTGTTTACTAATAGTTAAATAAAAAAAGGTATGATCTGAATTCGGTTTTATATATTAAACAATATGATGATACACAATTTGATGGTCAGCCAACAGATTTGGAAAAGTTTACCAACTTAAGTATAACTATTTAGATAGACAGTTTAAAAAGTTTAAGAACGTTCAAGTTCAATTTGTAATGGCTAAACCAAGCAAGAGGAAATGTTAATGTCCTATTTAGATTGTTATTTTTTGTCGAAACTTTTTTGAGCTTTTTAAAAATATTATCTTTTTTTTAATAATAAAAAAATATTTAACATATGTCACACCTTATTAAAAAATATTCTCTTTTTGAGCTTTTTTAATGTTCTTTTTTTTTTAATAATAAAAAATATTCTCTTGCTACCTCTGTATTTCACATATGTCACACCTTATTAAAGCACTATAGATATTTTTCAGCAAAAAGAAAAAAAAAAACTCTTAAAGAATACAGCCCAAACGGATAGATATTCAGTTCCTAATATATGGTAACTTCTATGGATGTTATATTACTAATACACAGGGCAAATGTCATTTCTCAACTATGGGTTTACTCCTACTTCTGTGTTACAAAACTAGACACAGTCTTGAACAGTTGCTCCCCCCCCCCCCCCCCCAAAAACAAAAAAAAACAAACAAACAAACAAAAAACCAAAAAAAATTTTGTTATTTGAAAACATGGTTATCTTATACTAAGTTGTTTTTAAGTTGTTTTTGGGAAGGGTTGGGTTGGGTGGTACAGGGGTAGGGAGTGTAAGTAAGAGGTTTCGGATTCGAGTCCTCCCGCTTACACTGGAAAAAAAAAAAAAAAAGTTGTTTATAAGTAACATGTTTAGCTCAAGGTTCACTTATACCTACGAACATGGCTTAGGTGAGAACTGAAGTTATGCATAGTTTTGTGTTTTTAATTGACCTCTTTTTCTGGGGATGTTTATTATTAACTAATTATTATACATGTTAATCTAATGACATTGTTGATGTAGTATCTTGGGGGTTCACAAATCACGACAACTATGATTATTATTTATGGGAGTTATCGTAGATCTGATTATGGACTGATTATGTTAGTTTTATGAAATTATTTGCAATTAGTATCTCTTGGGTTCACAGGATTGTATAATTGCTTTAGGGCACTATTATGGATCGATACATGCACCCGTGAAAGGCTTAATCTGTTGTCTGCATGTACTACACAATTCCGACTTCCATGACCACAAGATGCTACCAAACAACAAAGAGTCACGAGACCAACTTTCCTTTTACATCAAACCACATTCACTAGAATCAATCTGTCTTTTGTTTTTGAAGCTCTTTTTTTTTTTTTTTCTTATTCCTCATCCTCCAAATTAATTCTCTCTTTATTGCTTATCTTCATTCACAATCACACATGTGTGGCTGTCCCCCCCCCCCCCCCCCCCCCCACCCTTCACTTTTTAAAATTGGAGTACAAAAACTTTAGGCTTCACATTGATTGAAATTCCAACTATAAATAATCTATGATAACCCAAATAAATGAATTTCATATTGATTCATCATTTGTCTTCAAATCAATGAATTGAGGCCACGTATATAGCACTTTCATAGAGTCTTGAATTTAGAATTTAAAAATTTTTTTTTTTGGTTTGGCTCAAATCAGCTTAAGGAAGTAGTGAAAGGCATAACAGGTGTAAGTAGTACAGTAGTATCCGTCTTGTGAAACACAGTCACCTCAGTTCATCTTCCTCATTTGATACTGATACTGACATCTTTTGTAGAACTTAAAACTTACACTTTTCCTCTTTTAGCGAATCAACAATCAGTTATTCCATTTTTCCGAACGAATATTCACATCATTTGAGCTGATTTCAGCGCTTTTCTCAGCTCCATGTTAGCTAAGGACGGAGGTAAAATAGAATTCAACTGAGGAGGTTCTCTTATAAAACAAAGAATAAACAAAATGAAGTTTCTAATTCTTATAATCTTATTATGATTATCATTATTTTGTTTTTTCGGTTTTTCGGTTTTTCGGTTTCGACCCTTTCTTTAGTGAGTGCAGACTGCAGACCATAATACACGTCAAGGCAACTGCAATGCTAGTGGTAAAAAGTAAGATAATGTTATTTTTCCAGGCCAAACCATTTTTTTTAACCTCCCACCCTTCCCACTCCCAATTGTTGAGTCCAAAATTTGAACCCTCAACCAAATAGCGGGGGAAGTCCCTGACTACTTGGCTAACTTAGATTCTTCTGTCTGAGAAAACAAGTTTCATCGGCTAAAAGACTCGCATCTGAAAAGTGTAACATGTTGTTTTCATAGGTATCACGAACTATGTCTTCTGGAATTGTGCAGATGTCAAAATCTCAATTCTTTTGGGCTGAAGAAACAAATGACCATTTCTTGTCTTCCAGCATCATGATTTACACATTTGCGATTTTTTCCCTCTTCTAGTAGTGCAGGATCTAGCTAGTTTGACATTGACTGATGGCGATTGTACTATGATGCATTGACAGCAAAGTGGGGAGGTGGTGCGTGTCATTTCCAGCAGAATTTGCTGGGATGCTATTAAATGTGCATATAAGACCAGGCGAATATCAACCTTCCTTTTACTATGTTAGGCTGCCTGATTTATGCTATCTGTTCATTTACCATTGACCAAGCGCGGCTCCATGGTAGACGAACGGTTTATTTTCATCAATGGTGTGCCATTGTCATGTTCTCAATTTGCTCCATCATAGAGAAATTGTGATCTGGTGGCCTTCACCTCCTCTTAGTACATTCAAGCCAACTGTTGATGGTTTGGCGAAATTAATAGGTATAGCAGTAATGGTCCTTCCCAGGTTGTACCGCACTGGCGTTATAAGTTCTATGCAGAAGCTCTTATTAAGGAGGAGGTTGAGACTAGATTTTCCAAGAAGGCATATGAATTTTCATGGTTTATGGATTGAAATGCTTGCTGGTGAGATTAATCAAAGAATTAGTAGAGGGGAAGGAAAATCCAACTTCTCATATGTATCCAAATAGTGCTGGCGCTGCATCAGTAGAAAGGAGATGCAAGCATAATCGTAGTAGCAGACTTGTAAACTAGATAGGTTGCATGTTTTTCTAGATGGAAGCAAGGCACCTTATATCTTGTACTTCTCTTGTAAGCTACTTAGTCACTAGTGCATTTACCTTCAAAGGAAAAAAACATCGGAAAAAATATTAATACAAAAGAATAATTATTAGGAAAGACATACTTGGTACAAGCATATACGCAATAGGGGTTAGGAATCAATTAAATTGATCAAAGTTTACTGAAAATGAGGGAGTGAAAAAGAACGAGAATTAATTACTAGCAGAAAAAAAAAGGGCAAAAAACCAAGAAAAACAAACATTGCCGCAAGCGAGGGCTTCCATTGACATCTCTTGTACATTTTCGATTCAGCAAACTTATCAAATCGGGAACTGAACTGTATTTTGTTTTAAGTTTTAACTGAAGGCTGAATCAGTTAAATCTCGGGCTAAGCTCTACAACCTCAGGAAGCATGTCTAAGCCCAATTCCAGAATTAGTTTCTTGTTAGATTATTTATGTATGTCGAGCACATGTAGTTTGCAATAGACTTGGAGTTTTTCTCATAGTTATTAAACCCAATTTGATCTGGTGGTTCGACTCGTCAAGTCTGTGAACTGGTCATTGAACCAGGCCAAATTTTTTGATTCAAACATTCCTACAAGTGAACCGTTGACTTTTTAACGGATCGACGGTTTAATCGGTCAATCCGGTGAACCATTCGATTTTATAGGGAACCCAGTTTACATGTTAAAAATTTTTAGATGTGAAGATTTGAACCCAAACTTCTTGTATATATGCAAATGCAATTACCACTACAGCAACAACTCATTTGTTGATTGTTTAGTCTTTTTTATATTATCTATTAGACTTTTATCCTTATTTTATTTTTTAAAAATAAAATTTATTTGGAATCTTTTAATAAATTTTATTACTCCCCAAACTCTATAAATTATGAAACGAATATAAAACATAACATATCACACAATTCATTCTAATATCGTTTAATAACTATCATAATAATTTTTTACACACAATTCATGTCTAATAATCTTTTGCACCTAAAATTCATAAATAAACCCGATAATTACACTTAAATAAAATTTTATACTTGAACTTTGATAGATTACTAATTGAATTTAGGTTTTATTAATTTTTATAAGAATTAATGATTCTATAATAAATTAGGCAAATTCAGCATTTACTATGACATAATTTATTATAGTTTTAACTATATCAAAAATTATGAAATATAATATTTAAATATATTTAGTGACTCACCGGTTAAACCACTCACTCACTGGTTGAACCAGTAACTCATTCACCCACATCTTTCGTCAGCTCCCTTTCGGACCGGGTTCAATAACTATAGTTTTTCTAGTCGAACTTTGGGAAGAAAACTGAAAATTGAGTGGCCAAGCTGGTTTAACTTGAGACATTACTTCATGGTGTCAGTAAATTAGAGCTGTAGGCTTTGCCATTGTGTTCCCTTCTCACAAGTAGGATTAATCAAATCAAGCTTCTGGTCAATACCATGATTTGGAACAAGGGAACATGCACAGCGAAGGATAATGTCCAGAAGTTTCTTCAGCTGTTTGTTAGAACTCGCGTGTCATTTGTGGACTCTCAGCAACTTTACCTCCAACAAACAGGACAGCATTAGAGATTGCAGAAACAACAAGGATGCACCAAATAACAGGACAACATTAGCTTTAACAACGAATGCAAAAGCTACAGTTGCAATAAAAGCTATAATCTTCAGTGTCCATCCAATCATCCTTTACTCCGACCGTATGCAAAGATAGGTTAGTCCAACCCATCCGTTGGCATTTCCTATGACACATCGTAAATTAGATCCTCTATAATTTTATAACTTTTCTTGAAGTTAGCTTGGTCTTGTCAGATGTAACTGCAAAACTTGATTGTTGTACCCCAACATACAATAAAACCAGAAAATAAGTGTAATTCTTGTTAAAACTCAGAATGAGATCTTAAAGTCTAATAAAAACTAGTAAGTTATTAACCATTTGAGATATAGACCCTAATCCAAGGATGTTAACCAACCTAAATGTGTTGTTTTATGGTGTGTGAACTGATAGCTGCATCCAAAATGGCTACAGTCTTCCATTTCGCCTACCTGATCTGCTGATTACCACCTAATTTCTTACATCTTTTTAATTTTCGAGTAATTTTGCCACTGCTTAAGTTGTATTAGTAAGATTTGAAGACGACATGATTTTTTTTCATATGTTCATCAGAACATTTTAGATATAATTAAACTATGTTATGCAATTAACTTGGAATGAACTTACAAATTTCTTGTTATCAATTTTATATGCCAGATGTTGAGGATTTAACTATTATTTGCTTCTTTGCTCCTTAGTGGTATTCTAACTGAATTTTATCTTTATAATTTTTGAGCAAGTACTAATATAAAATTCAGTTTAATAACAATGAATGCATAAATGCAGTGAGATAATAGAGAAATCCATATCATATGGCCATTTGTAGGCAGATAGATCATTGATAGTACTAATCTACTAGCTAATTGCATGAGCATTATAACTAACACTCTAAGGTGGAAAATAAACCTATAATTTTTTTAACCGTGTGTATTGCTGCTGCACAAAACAAGAATAATATTAACAAAACAGCCTCCATTGATCTCACACAGATAAGCAGACATAGACTAATATCTCCAGTCGGACTGCAAAGAGGTGGTGGACATGATTAACAAGGAAGATAAGCAGCAAACCAGGATAGCCATCATCCTTGAGGACATTGCTAATATGAGATGTTTGTTTGAACAATGTACTTTCTCCTTTGTTCATAGAACTGGGAATGGTTGTGCACATAGCTTAGCTAAGTTTGCAGTAGAGCTAACAAAAAATGTTGAATGGGAAGTGTGTTTTCCCATGTGGCTCCATGAGAGAGCACAAAATGAATACAGAGGAAGCAATTCTGATGTATCTAAGTCTTGTAGTATCAAGTTATGAAATGAAGTGAAAGTATGAGGTTTGACAAAAAAAAAGACTAATATCTCCAAAATACCTATCTTGTACAGGCATCCTTCACTAAGAGAATCATCAGACTTCACTCTTATTATGTTTTTGTCTAAATTTAACATCCCAAATTTATTTTCATTAAAAATTTCCTCTCTTATATGGTTAAATGGGACATAAAATTGTCACAAAAAAAAAGAAATAATTCTTTTCTATCTTAAAATGGGACCTAAAATTGTTATAACAAAAAAATTAATTCTTTTGAATTTATCTATTAAAATTTGAGGTATCCAAATGAATAACACCAAAGATTGACAATATGTATAATCGTCATTAGAAAATTAAAAAATATATATCCAATTCAAATAGAAAAATTTGAACTTTACTGAATCATCATCATCATCAAGTAACATAACACAATATACCAGAATAAAAAAAAGGAGAAAAACCCAAAATAGAATATGAAAAATTAAAGAAAAAACAACTAATCACTAAAAAACTAAAAAATAAATGGAAATTAAAGTAAAAAATGTAAATATGGACAATGAGAACATGCAAAGGTGATCAGACTTTGAAAATTGTGAAGACGTCAGCAATCGGACATTGATTTCCCAATTACAATATTTTTCTAAAAAAGGATAAAAAGAAAACATATTATGTATAAAAAGTCTACAATTCCAACTAGCAATTACCTGATTTCTAGTTTCACCTAAAGATTTCATGGAATCACTGTCCAATAAGGTTTGTAATTTTGCATGTATGCATCATTAATTCCAGTAGTCGAAATAACCAGGGTATCTAGTATACATTAGTAATAGCAATTGTCCTTTGGAATTAACTTCTTGAAAAACATATAAAGATACAAATTAAAATATTACTTATAAATTAAGAGACTCCTTACCGAACACAGGAGCAAGAATTATGAACAAATTCAACTACGGTTTCTTCTTCTTTGATAAAATTTCCCCGATATCAATGAAACAATAATGGATATAAAACTATCGTGTATTGATGATAAGTATTAACTAGTATTTGTATTTCAACGGGAGATTAGCAATCAACTGTCAAATATTGTTGATTAGTGTTTGTAGTAGTGTCAGCATTAGTATTCGAACAAAAGACCACTCAATGCTTTCAATTGGATACAAAAGAAAAAGAGAAGACAAGGAAGAAGAGGCTAATAAAGTTCAAATTGTACCAAATTGTAAACCTCGTTATATTGGAATATTGTATATATCCATGATACTCAATTTTACGCTCACGCTAACACTTCTATAATTTTGGAGATATTAGACAAATCAAAAGATCAAGAAACATATATCGATAAATCATTCAAAACACTTTTATTTACGGTAGCGAACTAATCATTCAAAAAGAAAGAAGGGGTAATAGTATATGTTTATAATTTTAATTAAACTTATTGACAAAGAGATTTAGCACGAACACTATATAATATTGGAATTGGCTAGATAGTTTCATGAACAACCATATACACGTGCACGAAAGTATCTTGTCAAAACAAAATTGATTGAAACCATACATAGATTTGGCCATTCATGTAGTACATTTCTAATTGCCAAAAGTATGCAAGTCATGAATGGTAATAGGACATCAATTAGCCGCCATTACGATTAAGTTTTTTGGGCACGTTTTCTAGCCGTAGCTCAAAGAAACTATATTTTGAAAATAATATGATGAAATCACTTCAAATTATAAACATCACTTGACTCTATTAATTTAATCAGAACTCACCAAAAATGAGTGTGTGTTCAATTTGCCCTGTATTTCATTTAAAAATAGTACATAAAAACAAGTTAGTTGAACACAAACTGATGAGATCCTGAAGTCTAATGCAAATTGGTAAGTTGCTAACCATTTGAGGTATAGACCCTAATCCAAGGATTTAATGAGCCTAAATATCTTATTCTATGCTTTGTGAACTGGTAGTTGCATTCAAATTGGCTACAATCTCCCATCTCACCTACCTAATCTACTAATTACCATCTAATCCCTTACCTTTTTTTAAATTTTCAATTAATTTTGCTATTGCTTAAGTGGTATTAGTAAGATATGAAAGCGACATGGATTTTATCATTTATTTTATAATTAATTTCCCTTATTACTTCACTAAATGCATATTAATTGTCAGATTCTACTCATTTGTGGCATTTGTACTTATTGCAAGGAGTTGGAGCAAAATATGGTAAATAGGTGCAAATTTCACACTATAAATACTGCTTGACGTGGTCACGTCAACTCAGGCCTTAACATGTCGAGAAAGTTCAGGAAAGACATGCGACACCTGCTTGTGTTTGGAAGTGCAACATGGGAGCCGTAACTATTCTGTTAGTTAGTTATTTGAGTTTCAGCAGAGGAAGGAAATCAACTTTGTAAGTTGGTTATTTGTGTTGTCTGGGGCGGCTGAATAGAGAAAAAGAAGAAGTGGAAGTCAAAGTTTGATTAAGACTCTAAGCTCTTGGGAGAAGAGGTAGCCGCAAAGTACGAATTAGATAGAAGATTTAACCATTCTACGCAGTTTTCGTTTCCTTTCATTATTTGAAGCGAATTGAATTCTCCCAATTACCGAGACAATGGCAGCGACTATTGCTTCAGTTTCGTATGGGTTTTTCTCGTCAATAATAAGCTAAACCCCTTTGTCTAGTCAAGGAACAACGGATGCTTTGCTTCGCTTAAAAATTGTGAGATCAATTTAATTTTATCTTTTTCACTTATTTATTGGTATTTGCATATTCCCTGATTGCAGTGCTTATGGTTATTTAATTAATTGATTATCTTGGATCCGGATAATGAGTTGATTTAATAATCTATTGTCAATTGGGATATTAAATCCGTAATTATTTAATTGTCTCGAAATAGTGACAACTGACATGATTAGATTGTATCAGGAGAATACGCGGGCTAATCTAAAATAACCCTGATAGTGCGTTATTTGATTAGAATAGGGCATCTCTAATACATAAGGCAATTGGAAAATTAAATCTTATGGGCGTACTTAAGGTTATTTCTCAATTAGAGCAGTGATTAACAGGCGTACCTTAATCACCGACACAGTAAGGAGGGGTTAACTGTCATCGCTTGTTTGGTAGTTATAACCTATTTATTAGTAAATAATTGAAATTGTCTTTGCATTGATGATCAATTAGGTGAACCATTGCTGAAGTTATTTCTTGGCTAGACCTTTAATTATTATTTCTTTGATTTCAGTGAATTGTCATTTAATTTTTAGTTGGCTATTTCATTTTAGTTGAATTGTTTTAATTGTCATCTTTTATACAAAAACATCCCCTCGTGTTACTTTGGATTTCAAAAGAGATAAATATCCCCAGTCCCTGAGGATACGACCCTACTTGCCCTGTTTACAAATTAATAATTATTTGTGTAAAAGTCATCCCATCGGGTATATCGGATTAAGCAAACTCTTCGGGAACATGGTGAATCAAGTAACCCATTACACACCTAAAGTCCCTATTCCAGTACTTGGAATCGGGTTTTGGTTACTTTAATTGGTAATTAGGTTTATTTTTATTATTGTACAGGCATCGACAACCTGTCAAACTCATTCAAGTTCGATAGGACAAATAAATAAATCAAACTTAAACAAAAATTTTGAAATCATTAAAATAATTAAATAAATTTAAATACTAGAGTGTTCGACTTGATTAAGCTCAATTGCATCCCTACGCACAATGGGCTACATGTTGGGTCTCCTTTTTGGGCTAAGTTATCTGCCCTGTAGTCTGTCTCTTGGGGTTAGCGAATGATTCCTCAAATTCTCTCCCTGGGACGGGCCATGAAAAGAAATAAATACTCAAGATTGTGCTTGGAAAGTGTTGAGCATGTAACTTACAGGTCTGCCCGACAGAATAGCTCTGCAGAAAATTCTCGCATGGCTATTTTCACCTCCCAAAAAAATATTGATTTATTGAAAATGAAAAGAAAATGCCACAAAAGATTACAATAGTAAAAGAAGAAAAGATAAACATGTTGACTTCTTACATATGTCTAACAAAAATAGTCCAAAAAAATTATCCGCTACTCCTAATAATAAACCTCAATGAATCCTGCCTAGTACTAGAGTTATCTTATAGTCATTGAATCCTGCCTCAGAAAAGAGTTTTGCCCACTCTCTCTCATTTCTTTGTTACCCCGTGACAAGCACCATCATCAGCATATCAAAGAAAAGTTGACTTTCAATTGCCTCATGATCATCAGCTCCCTTTTGCTGGTCATTCAGTACCATGTCTATGATTATCACCTTCCCTCCATTTTCCTTGCTAGGAATTGCTTCTTTGCATTTCCTAAGCATTTGTACACATTCCTCATCATTCCAATCGTGCAATATCCACTGTTTAAATTAACATTCATATCACAAAGAATTCAAATTAGTCAAGAATACCACATCAAAAAGACATGGTTGTAATGAATCAGCAGCATATATAGATGTGTTTAGAATCAATACTAAGCTGCCTTTTAACAACAAAAAGGTGAATATGGATCTGTTGCATCTTCTTGGAAAGGTGATCTTACCTTCATTGTAACATCATCTGCAGGAGGAATAGCTACAAACATACTTCCTCCAACAAAGGCTAAACTCTTGTTATTCGCTACCAAGCAGTCAACCACATGAGGAAGATCGAGAACAATACAGTTCAAGTCAAGAAAAGCATCAGCAATTTCCTTAGCCAAAGTTCCAGTACCACCTCCAACATCCACCAAAGAATTCAACCCTGAAAAAACATCCTAGCAATCCCTGATCAGAATGCTGCCAACTAGCTGAGAATCGCAAGCCATTCCTTCGTTAAAAAAATTATTAAGCTTCTGATGTGACAAGTCTTGAAGGGATTCACATCACTGTTGTTTTGCAACCAGTGGCTAAGGTGGTACCATGGATCCATCAAGGTAGGATCAAACATGGCGTCAAGCTAAAAGGCTCATCTTTTAATAAAAGTTTAGATGAAGTAGTGAGCATATAACCTTCCTCATCATCGTGCTGACTAATTTTTGCCTCGATGAAGAAGCCTGACCGGATTAGAATCCTCATCAGGCGATAGACAAAGGGGGCTTTTGCATTGCCAATTGGAAGAGCATTGGTGAGTTCATCCAGGGTCATGGGCTTACCATGCTTGTGAATAATGTCTGGTATGCCGAGTTAAATTGTACATTTGAGGGAAATGGAGTTTACGAAGTTGAATATGTGATTCCATGTGTGAGCTTGAGCTTGAAGTAGCTCATTAGCATTACCATTTCTGCCCAAATCCAACTGTTTCGCTGTTGATTTTGTTTTCCTTTTTGGGTATAACAGGTAGGCATCCAATCTTATGGTTAAAGAGCATATAAGACCCACACGAATGGATAGGCATGATGATTAGTAACTGGGGCCATGAGTGGCTATAACAATTCAATTTAGTTCTTCTGCGCACTCTTTTTGTTGACTAATATATTTGCAAGATCCAGAAAGGTGTATGGGACAGTTGTCAGGTTGACAGGTGCCGAACCTGTGCAATAATAATTACTAAAAAGTCCTAATTACCACCTCAATTAAATAATTATAAAACAAATCCAAGTACTGGAGCAGGGACCCTAGGTGTGCAATGGGTTACTTGATTCACCCTGTTCCCGAAGAGTTTGCTTGATCCGATATACCAGATTTGTCTATAAAAATATTAATTTTGCATACAATGGCAAGTAGGGTCGATTCCACAGGGAGCGGGTAGGAAATTATTTCTTTCCAAACTAGTAGAACAAAATTGGGGGATTTTCAATGGAAGATAAATAAATAGAATAAAAGCAAAGTAAAAATAAAGCGAACTAAATTCAGAACTAACTCACAAAGCACAATTCAATAAAAATAGCAATTGATAAAAGTTCTATCCAAAGGATCAACTGCTCAGGCGCGGTCCAATTAAATGATCATCGATGCAAAGATATTTCACCCATTCATCACTAGGTTGGTTATAGTTATCAATAAGCTCTGACAACCAGTTCTTCCTTACCTTTTCGACAGTCAAGGTACGACCATTGACTGCTTCCCTAACCAGATAACAACCCTAGGTACGACCATAGGAATTTAATTACCCAATTGCATTAAAACTAGAAGAACCCAACCCTAACCAATAAACACGCTAAGAGGGTTTATTTAAGCTAGATCCTGCGTTTCCCCATCATAAAACCAATTATGGTGGTTGCCACGGGGTGTTAACTAAATGAACAATTACGGATTCTATTTAATTAACGTGGCAGTAGGCTATTAAATTAAATCAAATACCCGGCCGTTGATATTCGATTAATCAAATACCCATGAACAATTAATTCAGAAAACGCACGAATAATAACGAATTGGAAGAAATAATGAAAGCTTGATTAGATCTCACAGGTGTGATGGACCGCGCCCTCGCGTCACCCTTTGGGTAGAGGAGAAAATTAGCCGCTCCTCATCATGCCAAGCTCACGCGATTTAATTGATTTCATCCACGCAAACATCCAAACAATTAATTCCAAGGAGCGGAGCGATGTGAATTAACTAAGGAACAAATGAGAAATTCCCTTGGTTCATTTCCTTATATCCCGTCGCTCCTGGAGCAGAGTCAAGAAAAAGGATAAAAGTGATGGACAATTGTAGCAAATCAAAAGCGAACGTCAAAGGCGTCTACAGCAAAAGATTGAAAAGGTGAACTCCTAAACTAGTCTAAGTTGCGGCTGAAGAAAGCTAAAAGCCCCAGTCAAAAGCGGCTGACTGCTCACAAACCTAGGAAAAGAAAACTAAGCCTCAAAAATAGATGCCCCTTGAATCTTCCTTGTTTCGCTTTTTATATCCGCCGCACAAGAGACGTAGAAAAGAAAAAGACGTCTGGAACAAAGGCCTGGAGCAAAGCTTTGTCTCCAGAGTTCTGATCCCACGCTTCGGGTTCACGTGGACCGCAGTCCGACTTTCGGTTTCGTCCTCCTTTTAAGGCGTGACCATGCTCTGAAATGAAAAGTCTTCTGGAAATTTACCCCGCGATATCATTTTAATGCTAACCACCTACAATTCACACAAATATCAAATATGAGTGAAATTCCCTTTCTTAGTACCATGAATAGCTAAAATTAGAACAAGATGACAATGCAAAACGTGCCAAATAACGGCTCTATCACAGGTGCCACCGTCCCAAATGATGTATGGGAAAGATTTTCTCAACAAGGCAAATTTTGATAATGTGCAGCCAAAAGCAAGTCACATAACTTTGAAATTACAAACATATATGGATCTACACGAATATTAATTAGATACAATGTCATTGTTTCGAAATTGAATAAGTAATTTACATTTTGTTTAGAAAGTGTTGTACAACTTAGGCAAGTTAAGAACTGAAAATCTTTTTCAGTTTTTTGTCCCTCATGTTTATCCGTTCTTTCTTCAACTTACATTCAGCTGTAATGGCTGAATTTAAAGTGGAAGCGATGCCTCTACTTCAACTTCAACAATGTTGGAAACAGTTATTGTCCTTAGCTACCTCAACTCCACACCATTTATACATAATGTGCTTGCTGTGCATTCCAGGCTGGGATTTGGACACATTCCAGTGTTGGATTGTGGTGGGGTATAATACCAAATCAATGGATTAAATCCTTTATATAAAGGAGGCAAACGAACAATTTTATTACACTCAAAATATATTTAATAACAATACACAAAATAAATTTATATTGGACACTAATAATTGAGCCTCACTCTTGAGAATAGTTGCTCTAATATATCAGTGCCTCACTCTTGAGATATCTGCTCAAACACTCACTCAACAATTGAACTCGTTCATTTCCTATCTTTCACTTGAGCTTTGGTGCCCTTCAACTGAGGAAATGGCATTTATTTATACTAGTAAGGATCCTACAAGCGGCTGTAATTTTTCTCTTCTCATTCAATGCCCAATTGCCAGAAAATCTGGTGAACTTTGCAAGTAAATCTGGTTCAAGATACAAGCACGAACCAAATTGATCAGCCGCCCACGTTCAGCTTCAAGATGGACTTTGGCAATTTGTCTATTGCCAATAAATGAGTAAAACAAACACTCCAAAGCCATAAAATTTATTCTGAACACCCTAACTAAAGGTTCATCACTTTTTAGCACAAACAACATTTTCAAAAGACATATTAATTAATTAATAATAAACCTCAATGATAGATCTCAAGCCCAATACTGCAGTTATCTTATAGTCACAGAAGCCTGCCTCAGAGAAAAGTTTCGCCCAATCTTTCTCATTTCTTTGCCTTCCTTTGACTAGAACCATCGCCCCCATATCATAGAACAGTTGGGTCTCAATCGCCTCATGATCATCATCCCCTTTCTGCAGACTTTTGCAGAACGTGTCAACAATTATCACTTTGCCTCCTTTTTCCTTGCTAGGAATTGCTTCTTTACATTTTTTTAGTATTTGTACACACTCATCGTCGCTCCAATCAATCAATATCCACTGCTCGATTGCAAATTGTATCACAATGAAAGAAAATTTTTGTTAGAAACATTACACCCCATCTAAAGCTTTTTGCGTCAAAAAGAAAAAACAAAACTATTCACCTATAGTACCAAACACATGCCATCAATTTGACGTTTAAAACTTTGTTCTTTTTCTGTCCGTCTTCATGATGCAGTTCTTAGATTAAGCATAGCCTCAATTTCTTCTGCTCAAACTTACTTTTGAAGTTGACACTTCCCATAATTGGTGAATTTTAATCCTATGATCTCAGGCAGTTAGGATGAAAATCTAAATAAAACTTCTATAAAAGAAAATTGTCAACTAGAAAACGTGCAACATCGATTTCATACCTTCATTAAAACAGCATCTGCAGGAGGAATGGCTTCAAACATGTTACCTCCAACATAGCCCAAGTTCTTAGTACTCTCCAAGCCATCAACAACATGAGGAAGATCAAGCACAGTGCATTTCAGGCGAGGGAAAGCATCAGCAATTGCCTTAGCAAAGGTCCCAGTTCCACCTCCAACATCTACCAATGAATTCAAACTCTCAAAAACATGCTTACAATCTTTGGTCACCACGCTACTAACCATCCGGGCATCACTAGCCATTGCTTCGTTAAAGAATTGATTAAGCTGAGACTCATGGCTCGCAAAATCATAAAGTGACCTCCCATGGCAAGTATAAAATGGGCTTTCATAGCTGTTCTGAAACCACTGGCTGAGATGGTGCCATGGATCTGTCAAGGCGGGATCGAGCATGGCCAGTAAAAATGGCGTCACGCTAAAAGGGTTGCTCTTTAAAAGAAGTTCAGAAGCAGAAGTGAGCAGATAACCCTTTTGATTATCATTCTCATTTCCAGGAATCTTTGCTTCAATGAAGAAGCCTGAGTGGATCAAAATCTGCATGAGACGATAAACGAATGGGGCTTTTTCATTCTTGATGGGAAGAGCATCGATCAATTGATCGAGGGTCATCGGCCGGCCATGCTTGTGAATAACATCTGGAATGTCTAATTGAATTGCACATTTGAGGGACATAGAATTTATGAAGTTGAATATATGGTTCCATATGTGAGCTTGTGCTTGAAAAAGCTCATCAGTATGATCACCAATATTTCTAGCCAAATCCATTTTTTGTTTGAAATTCTAGGATTTTTTGCGCTTTTTGGTGGTGGGAATTACAAGTAGAACTCGCATTTTATAGGCGGATTATGGGATTCACAGGAATAACGTTGCAATAATTTCTTCTAATAGTCTGACAAGAACCTGTTAGCAAAATAAACAATGAAATCAACTCAGAAACAAGGATCCAAAGGCAGCTGACATCAGTTTCCTTTTCTTGACCAATTCAAATATGAGTATATGGGTTAGTCTAGTCTCCTTCTTGGTGTAACTACACATAATTCAGTGTTTCTGGAGACGTGCTTAAATTAAAGTGTATAATCAGCACTTATTAATTAATTGTTCTTTGTGTCGACTCGTATTATCACTTGAGAAAATCACATAATGCACGCTGCTGGTGGTTCTTCTTGTTTGGAAGACGAAGAAAAAGAAATTTAAATTATCACAACTTTTGAGCCGTGGTTGAGTAAAATTTTACGTTGGTGCATCATTCTTGAGCAAATTCTCTTTTCACAACGATCTGGTGTATTGCAATGCTTAAGAAACATTATTCTTGTCCTAAATATAGGGATACATTTCTTAATTGGAACGTTAAGCCTTGTTTTCTTCCTACTATGAGAGATTTACAACTCTAATGGATTCGAAAATTAGTACTAGCCATTATTGTTAATCAATATCAAATACTAGAATTTGATGAAATGTGGAACCAATGTATATATCCATAATTTGCAGCTCTTAGATTTAGAGTCTTCGACCTATAAAATATGGGGTAATTGAACATGGCATGATGCTAAAGTAAATGAAGTGGTCTTTAATTTAGGGTCTTATCCATTAGGCATTCATTGTTAAGATGAAGTTCACATGTAAATATCTTAGAAATGTAAAGTTAAATAAAGAAAATTTATAGAAATAAGGTATATTAATAATTGTTAGGATGTATATTTATACAGTAAGTTTGGTATGATTTACAAGTCTTAATGGCCACAAGATAACACAATTCTTAATTTAAAAGTTCTCTATTTTGAAAATTCAACACATGCAGACATTTTCGAACACATGTAAATTTGGTAAGCTTTCCTCGTTATTGTGAAGATGGAGAAAGGAATGCCTATACAAGTGTTAAAGGAACCAAAATCCTCGCAAAGAAAAAAAATATAAGTACAAAAATTTGAGTTGAATATTTGCAGAATTTAAACTTGGGTTTTACTAATGGGTGCCTTACATAATATTCACTTAACATATCATATATATACGCATAGTAACAATTATTATCCTCTCTTGTATTTACATACTTTCCTTATTTAATCTTACCTACCCTCTTTTATATTTATTTACTTTCTCTAATTAATATTATATTTTAAAAAACATAACACTTGAAATATATTTTAACGAGTGTTCTATGGCACCTGTTATACAATTTAAACTTTGATTATATTATATTGAACTCCATAATGGGCTAAACTTTTGTTTCTTGACCTTGATTTGTTGCTATATTTGCAGTGCAGTTTGTCTGTCAAACATTTAAAAAAAGAATTACGGCACATACACATTTGTTTGAGTACTAAACTTTTAAATTATATTTTGTCACTTTTGGATTTGTTTCCAACATTACTTGCATATCTTGTTAACGAAGTGGGCAGATAACCCTTTTGATTTCATTTTCAGGAACCTAATTTGATTTAATGAAGAAGTCTGAATGGATTAAATCGGTATGAGACAACTAATAAAAAGTGACCCTGGACTGTTGATTGGTATAGCAATGATCAATTTAGCAAGGCTGATTGGCTGGCCACACCAATTTCTGCTTATGAAGTTAAACTGCACACGTGAGGAATAGAGAGTTTATGAAGTTGAATATTTGTTGGCTTGAGCTTTGGTTAGTTTAGCAGTTTTTTGTTTCTTACTCTTGAATGATTTCAATTGCAAGCCAAATAGAAATTGGACTTGATAGCACAGGTCACGAGACTAAAATAAATCACGCAGCTACAATTTCCGTGATAAACTTAATAAAGTCGACAAACAATGTCCTATTAAAATGAGCATATTGAGAAAAATATTTATGTAAAAAATGAATTAAAAAATACAATGAGATCAATTAAAAAAACACATTAAATTTGACAAAGTTCAATTAACCTTTGTCACAGCATCTCCAGAAATTGACTGTTTACTATTAATTCAACATAAACAAAACTTAATGCAATGACGAAGTAATAACCAGTTCCTCTCAATTAGTCATAATTCATCAAATTATGCGAGTAAATCAACATGGGATTTCCGAATCACGTTACATGCCTTTTCCAGAATGCCAGTAGCCATGCAAAGGATGGATGATGATGATGATTATTATTATTCTGGGGTTTATGGTTATAGTTTTGAGGCAGATTGTGACCCAGTGAGGGATGACCTCCACTCAAAACCAATTTGTCTCCTCAAGTTAAGTTAATGAAGTTACTGTATATCAAGAGTTAATTTGTGAATTGTAAATCATCAAGAGTGTTGGTCAGGGAAAATTCAGGGAAGAAATGAAATTATTCCCTGAAATTAATTGGGCAGCTAAGCAGCCCGTGTTCTGCTTTCACATGCTTAGCTTGCTCTCAAATTCCTCACAAACTTACTTGGTTCAAAGCATTTGCATAGTCGCCATTTCCCCATGGGGCTGTTCATGGACAATGACAATTTGACGGCTAATCTTATTATGATTATTCATTTCGGTATTAGTTATCTGCAGAAATGAAACACAGATAAAAATCATACTATAAAACTCCAAATAAATATTTTTAAAAAAATTGTAAAACTCCACTTGTTACTTAGCTTAAACTAGCACTTCATGATATTATCCCATTCTTTGCGTTTGCAGAAATGTTAGAGATGGTGTTGCACATCTCATTATGCATTAGGTTAGAAAGATCACGATAGACTTGTCCTTGCACCTTAAACGTATAAATGTCACCTTAAACGTATTAAGTGCGGCGGCTCCCAACAAGAAGAAGAAGCCCTTCAGCCGTCCTTCCTTCACCGAATTTATCAAAATGGGCGTAACATCTTCTTTTCCAAAAATGCCCCTGGGACGAGTTTTATCATCTGGACTCCTTTTCTATCAAATTAGCACATGTTATCATATTTTCGTTTTACTCCCTGAAATAGATGCAAAATACTAAAAGTGAGTAAAATTTAACAATTAACCCACATCGGGTCAGGTAATAGAGAAAATTAATAATAAAATAAATGATAAAATTGCAACCTATCACATTAGGTTAGAAAGATCATGATAGACTTGTCCTTGCACCTTAAACGTATAAATGTCACTCTTACTGGATACAAGATGCTTATTTAACGTTACTTCAAGTACTGTGAAGGAGAAAATAGAGTTGTATGCCAGACTACGACGTAGAAATTTTTTGAATTGGGAATTAAACAAATCAAGCAATTCATTATAAGTCAGCACTCACTCTTTTAAAGAAATCTGTTTACTTTATCTCTCATAATATAATCATATTTACTTGAATTACAATTGCGTTGTAACACGTGCTCCATTCAGCCAAATAAGGGCTGATATGCTTGGTACAAGAATAACCTGAATATATATATGGCAAAGCATTAAAAAGAAAAATAAAGTGGAATTAAATAATCGAAAGAATTGAGGGGTAGCAAACTAATCTTTCAAAAAAAAAAAAGGAGGGGAAGTAGTATATATTTATGATTTTAATTAAACTTATTGACTAATGAGATTTAGCCCGACCACTTTTATTAAAGATTGGAATTAGCTAGCCAGTTTCATGAATAACCATACATACGTGCACGAAAAAATCTGGTCAAAGCAAAACTGATTGAAACCATACATAGGTTTGGCCATCCATGCAGTACATAGGATAGGATTTCTAATTGCCAAAAGTATGCAAGTCATGAATGGTAATAGAACATCAATCAGCAGCCATTATGATTTTAAAAAAAAAATATTTTGGTGGGTTTTCTAGCCGTAGCTCAAAGAAACTAAAATTTGAAAATGGCATGATGAAAATCATTTCAAATCGTAAACATCCCATGGCTCTACTAACATGACCAAGACTTATTGAAAATGAGCATGTGTTCAATTTCATATTAGCGTATACACTTAGTCTCGGCTGCAGTTTGATAGGGTATAATTTGTTGGTAATTTTATTATTAATTTTTCCTTTTATCGCTGATAAATATTGTGTTAATTGCTGAGATCTACTCATTTTTGGTATATGGACTTAATTTCAGGAGTGAAACAGAAAACTACCAAAAAGGAGGGATTTTATGGAGAATATGGAGACTTCTAGGGGCTTCAATTCTTGGGCCCTTGAATTGGTGGGGGACCACAAACTATATGTCATTTGGGCTCTTCAAAGAAAGCTACGGAAAGAGACTTGGGCAAGTAGTACTTTGAAGGCTTTGTCCACATGTGTGGGGACCACCTAGATAGGCTTTAGTCATCTTTCTTTTGTTGCTTAAATAGGGATGACGTAGAATAACAGGGACACCTCTAGTTTTAGTCTTTTAGTTCAGTTTTAGTTTTGCTTTCTCCTGACTGGCCTCTGACGCACGCCAGGTGTTCGACAATATTCCCCAACGGGAAAAACACCTTTTATTCCTTGCTTCTTAATAGAAATCGCAATGCCTTTGCAATCTATTAATTCGTGTGGTGATTTAATTATGCGGCGTGGCTAAGTCTTCCATCTAGTCAAGGGTCAACTCGACGGCGCAGTCCCGAAAATCTGTGAGATCTAATTAGTTTTCACGCGTTCCTTAATTTATTAATATTTGCACGTTGTCTGCTTATATTTTCATGGGATTATTTTATTAATTGGATGTCAAGGGCCCAATGTTCAATGTGATTTATTAATCTCGTGCCAATTTAGTCAATTAAATCCGTAATTGTTTGATTGATTAATATTAGTGGCAACTGGTGTGTTTACACATTAGGGGAACGTGCAATCTAATTTAAATAACCCTCGTAGCGTGTTATTGGTTAGGGCTAGGTTTTTCTAATATTAATGCAATTGGGAAATTAATTCCTACGGTCGTACCTAGGAGTATTTCCTGGTTAGGGGTGATCAATGGTCGTACCTTGGTTATCAATAATTTAAGGAAAAATTGGTCGTCAGACTATAACTAGCCTATTAATGAATTAAGTGAACCTCTCCTGCATCAATGATCAGATAAATGGACTGTACCTGAGTAGTTGCATCCTTGGCTAGAATTTATTTATTCCTGATTAAATTCCTGCTATATTTGTGCTAGTGATTTATTCATTTTTAATTAAATTGTCTAATTATTTTTAGTTTCATTCCGGTGAAATCCCCCCCTTATCAATTGGATTTTAAAAAGAAACAGATATCTCCAGTCCCTGAGGAGACGACCCTACTTGCCACTGTCTACTATTTAGTAATTTTTGTCAATTAATTAATTCTGGTATATCGGATTAAGCAAACTCTTCGGGAACAGGGTGAATCAAGTAACCCATTGCACACCTAGAGTCCCTGCTCCAGTACCTAGGATTAATTATTGACTGCTCTTAGTGGTAGCTAGGTTCTATATTATTATTATTATTATTGCACAGGCTGACGACCTGTCAATTTTTGGCGCCGTTGTCGGGGACCTGGCGTTATTATTTGTTTCTTTTTAAATTTCAATCTTTTTTATTTTATTTTTTTTTATTTTGCTCTAATTTTCTGGTATTTTTCTAGTGTATGCCTAGGTCTTCTCGTACAGGTGAATTGATTTTTGACGCTGAAGTAGAGAAAACCGCGCGTAGAACAAGGAAAGAAACCAGACAGCTCAGAGAGGAGCACTCCAGGGCTACATCTCAGAGACCTGAGCCCGAAGTTGAACCAGCAGAATCGTTGGGTGACACTTCAAGTGATTATTGCCAAGAGGACGTCGACATGGCAAACACACAAACATTAAGGGAGTTGGCTGCTCCAAACTTGACCCAACAACCTCTTTGCATAACTTTTCCTCGCCTTAGTGAGAATGCAGCTTTCGAATTAAAACCTGGTTTAATACATTTGTTGCCTGTTTTTCATGGTCTGCCAGGAGAGGAACCCCACAAACACATGCAGGAATTTGATGTGGTGTGCTCGAGTATGAAGCCTTCGGGAGTAACTGATGAACAAATTAAATTAAGGGTCTTCCCTTTCTCTCTCAAGGATTCGGCAAAGGACTGGTTATACTGTCTACCTGCAGGCATTATCACCACGTGGCCAGAGATGCAGAAAAAATTTTTTGAAAAATATTTCCCTGCATCCAGAGCTGCTAGTTTGCGAAAGGAAATATGTGGAATCAAGCAATTTCACGGGGAATCCTTGTATGAATATTGAGAGAGGTTCACCAGGCTGCGTACCCGATGCCCACATCACCAAATAAGTGATCAACTGCTGATTCAGTATTTCTACGAGGGGCTACTGATGAACGATAGGAATATCATTGATGCAGCAAGTGGTGGTGCACTGGTAAATAAGACTACCCAGGAGGCATGGGACTTAATTGAGCAAATGGCAGAGAATTGCCAGCAGTTTGGTACGAGAGCAGATGTTCCTACGAGAAAGGTCAACGAGGTAAGTTCATCTTCCATTGAACAGCAGTTATCTGAATTAACATCATTTGTTCGACAGATAGCTGTAGGAAATGCACAGCAAGCCAAAGTGTGTGGGATTTGCACGAATATTGGTCATACCACTGACTCATGCCCACAGTTACATGAAGAGGGAATTGAGCAAGCAAACATGGCTGGTAACATGCCCATGCCACGTAGACAGTATGACCCCTATTCCAACTCATACAATCCGGGTTGGAGGGATCATCCAAATCTGAGTTATGGGGGAAATAAGCAACAAAATTTCATCCCCAATAGACAACAGGGTTTCCAGCAGCAATATCAAACAAGGAATCAACCCTCCTCTGCCTCAGGTATGTCCCTAGAAGACATGGTTAAAACCATAGCCTCTAATACTATGAAATTTCAACAGGACACTGAGGCCAACAATCAAGAGATGAAAGCACGTATGCAAAACTTGGAAAATCAGATGAGTCAATTAGCCTCAATTGTCAATCGACTGGACTCCCAGGGGAAGGGAAAACTTCCATCCCAACCTGAGGTGAACCCCAAGAATGTAAGTGCAATGACCCTCAGGAGTGGGAAAGAGATTGAAGGACCAGCACCAGTGGCTCCGAAGGACAAGAATGAGGACCGCATTGAGAAGGAGCTTGAGGAAGAAGGAACTCCTGGCACAAATAAAGAGGTAATACGTAACCCTGTGGTTCCAATTAAGCCTAACCCACCACCTTTTCCTAGCAGGTTGGAAAGGCCGAAAAAGCAAGATAAGGAAAAGGAAATTTTGGAGATGTTTAGGAAGGTGGAGATAAATATCCCCTTACTTGACGCAATTAAGCAAGTACCCCGGTATGCCAAATTTTTGAAGGACCTATGCATCAATAGGAAGAAACTGAGGGGAGATGAAAGGATAATTGTGGGAGAGAACGTATCTGCAGTGCTTCAAAGAAAACTTCCACCCAAGTGCGGAGACCCAGGTATGTTCACTATTCCGTGCAAAATAGGGAACATTAGCATTAGGAATGCCATGTTAGATTTAGGAGCCTCTATAAATGTGATGCCCAGGGCTATATATGTTTCTCTGAATTTGGGCCCTTTAAAGGAAACTGGCATTATAATTCAATTGGCTGATAGGACTAATGCTTATCCTGATGGGGTGATAGAAGATATGTTAGTACAAGTGAACAATTTAGTGTTCCCTGCTGATTTTTATATTCTTGATATGGGTGATGAACGTTCTCCAAATCCATCACCAATTTTGTTGGGGAGGCCCTTCTTGAGCACGGCTCGTACAAAAATTGATGTTAGTAAGGGCACCCTAACGATGGAATTTGATGGAGAAATAGTTCATTTTAGTATATTTGAGGCCATGAAATATCCGTGTCATTCTAATGCTGTTTTTGCTGTGAGTATAATTGACCCTTTGGTGCAAGAAGTATTTGAGATTAATGGCAGGGATGAATTGGAGGTAGCAATCACCAAACATTTGGATCTGGAAGTGGCCTGCGAAATGGAGTTAGACATCAATTTGCAAAGAATGGTTGGAGCCTTGCATTCACTAGGCCAAAGTCCTCTAAGGTATGATGTTGCTCCTATATTTGTGCCTGAACCACACCTAAAGCTGTTACCTTCTATCGTGCAGGCACCTGAAGTGGAGTTGAAACCCCTTCCCGAGCATTTAAAGTATGCCTTTCTAGGTGAAAAAGAGACGTTACCAGTGATAATCTCATCCAAATTATCACCCACGGAGGAGGACAAACTGTTGCGGGTTTTAAGGGAGCATAAGGAAGCTATAGGGTGGACAATTGCAGACATCAAGGGTATAAGTCCGTCTGTGTGCATGCACCGCATTCGCCTGGAAGAGGATGCTAGGCCGATAAGACAACCACAAAGGAGATTGAACCCCATCATGATGGAAGTGGTCAAGAAAGAGATAATCAAGCTTCTGGACGTAGGAATTATTTTCTCTATCTCAGACAGCCCATGGGTGAGTCCGGTTTAAGTGGTGCCAAAGAAAGTAGGGGTAACTGCGGAAGAAAATCATGAAGGGGACCTTGTTCCAATTCGAAAGCCTACGGGTTGGCGCCAGTGCATCGATTACCGTAAATTGAACGCAGTGACCAAGAAGGATCATTTTCCCCTTCCATTTATCGATCAAATGGTTGAAAGGTTAGCTCGCCGTGCCTATTATTGTTTTTTGGATGGTTTCTCTAGTTATTTTCAGATAGCAATTGCGCCAGAGGATCAAGAGAAAACAACTTTCACTTGCCCCTTTTGCACTTTTGCCTATCGAAGGATGCCTTTTGGATTGTGTAATGCCCCTGCAACATTCCAGAGGTGCATGATTAGCATTTTTTCTGAATATGTAGAGAGAATAATTGAGGTATTCATGGATGACTTTAGTGTCTATGGTGATAGTTTTGACGATTGTTTAGATAACTTGACATTGATTTTAAAAAGATGCATTGAGACTAACCTGGTACTAAATTGGGAAAAATGTCACTTCATGGTTGAGCACGGGATAGTTCTAGGACACGTAGTGTCGTCTAGAGGAATTGAGGTTGATAAAGCTAAAATAGATGTGATATCTGCTTTACCTTACCCCGTAACTGTACGGGAAGTTCGTTCTTTTCTAGAACATGCAGGTTTCTATCGCAGATTTATCAAGGATTTCTCAAAGATCGGGGCACCACTTTTCAGGCTTTTACAAAAGGATGTCAGTTTTGAATTCGACGAGGAGTGCGAAGAAGCGTTCGAGAAGTTAAAAAAATTACTCACTTCTCCACCTGTCATCCAACCCCCTGACTGGAATCTCCCATTTGAAATCATGTGTGACGCCAGCGATTACGCAGTGGGTGCGGTGCTAGGTCAAAGAGTGGGAAAGGCAGCACACGCTATATACTACGCATCTCGAGCCTTGAACGGAGCCCAATTGAACTATTCGACCACTGAGAAAGAGCTTTTAGCTGTAGTTTTTGCTTTAGAAAAATTTCGTTCCTATTTACTTGGTGCTAAAGTTATTATTTTCTCTGATCATGCAGCCCTACGGTATCTATTGACCAAGAAAGAGGCGAAACCGCGACTGATAAGGTGGATACTGTTGTTACAGGAGTTTGACTTGGAGATCAGAGATAAGAAAGGGGCAGAGAATTTGGTTGCAGATCACTTGAGTCGGGTACAAGTCACCAAGGACGATATCCCGTTGAGAGAAACTTTCCCCGACGAGCACTTATTTTCTGCTAATTTAACTTTGCCCTGGTATGCAGATATTGTTAATTTTCTAGTTACTGACAAGTTTCCTGCAGGATGGCCTAAGGCAAAAAGGAATAAGTTAAGGAGTGACGCAAAATCGTACATCTGGGATGACGCTTACCTCTGGAAACGTGGTGCTGACCAAATCATTCGGAGATGTGTAAGTGAAAATGAATTCCAATCCATTTTAGCTTATTGTCACTCTTTTGCATGTGGAGGTCACTTTGGACCAAAGAGGACTGCTCGTAAGGTTCTAGAGAGTGGATTTTATTGGCCGACCCTCTTTAAGGATGCATATTTATTTTGTAAGTCATGTGATAAGTGTCAACGAGTAGGTAGTATTTCTCGAAGGGATCAAATGACCCAAACCCCAATGATTTTTGTTGAGATTTTTGATGTTTGGGGTATTGATTTTATGGGCCCTTTCCCTTCATCTTTCGGTTTTTTGTATATATTGCTTGCCGTAGATTATGTTTCAAAGTGGGTGGAAGCAAAAGCCACCCGCACTAATGATTCTAAGGTGGTTGCAGAATTCATTAAATCTAATGTCTTTGTCCGTTTTGGGATGCCGCGAGCAATTGTAAGTGATCGGGATACCCATTTCTGCAACAAGATGATTGCTGCACTTTTTAGGAGGTACGGTGTCTTGCACAAAGTCTCCACGTCTTACCATCCGCAGACAAACGGTCAGGCGGAAGCATCGAACCGGGAGATCAAGTCGATTTTGGAAAAAATGGTTCGACCTGACAGGAAGGACTGGAGTGTGAGACTTGAGGATGCCTTGTGGGCATATAGAACGGCGTACAAGACACCGATCGGCATGTTCCCTTACCGTTTGGTATTTGGGAAGCCATGCCACCTCCCTGTCGAATTCGAGCATAGAGCATTTTGGGCGGTCAAGCAATGCAACATGGATATCGAAGAGGGCGGAATTCAAAGGAAGCTACAGTTACAAGAATTGGAGGAGATTCGCAATGAAGCCTACGAGAATGCTGTGATGTATAAGGAGAAAAACAAGATTTTTCATGACCAGCAGGTCTCTAGGAAGACGTTTGAATGTGGACAAAAAGTTCTACTGTATCACTCGAAGTTGAAGTTATTTCCGGGTAAGTTACGTTCTCGTTGGATTGGTCCCTTTGTTGTAACTAATGTCTTTGATTATGGTGCAGTGGAGATCCAGAGTCTGAAGACGGAGAAGAAATTTGTGGTGAATGGTCATCGTCTCAAGCCGTATTATGATGAGGTTCCAGTTGAGCGGGTAGAGATGATGCATTTGGAGGACCCAATTTGCTTGGTTTAAGCAAATTATGGGCTATGTCTAGCCAAAGACACTAAAGAAAGGCGCTCTTTCGGGAGGCAACCCGAATATTGATTTTATTGTTTTTAGTTGTTCATTTCTTTCATTTTGTCGTTTCCTCGTTGGGTAGTAGCAGTATTAATATTTCCTTCACTGAAATCAGGAAGATCAATCGTGGCGTGCCCACGCGGTGTTGGTGTATCCTGAGATCAGAGGACGAAGACCAATCTTGGCGTGCCCACGCGGTGTTGGTGTCTACTGAGATCAGAGGACGAAGAGCAATCTTGGCGTGCCCACGTGGTGTTTGTGTCTCCTGAGGTCAGTGGATGTTTTGTAATCTGGGCATGCCCACGCGGTGATTGACGACACAAAACATGAATTCAAAAAAAAAAAATTTATTTATTATTATTATTATTATTATTCCTTTCATAAAAAAAAAAAGTAAATAAACATTTTCAAAGAAATTTTCTTTTAAAACCTTTGGCTTTTATTTTCTTTTCAAAATTCAGAATTTTGAAATATAAATTCGGAATAATGAAGAAACAGGGTTTTGAGAAATTTATATTTAAAAAAAAAAAAAACTACAGCTAAATCACCCAAATCATCCTTTTTCTTTCTTCTTTCTTTCTTTCTTCCCCGCTGCCCCTCTTTCCCTTTTCCTTCTTTTCTCCTTTCGGCCGCCACCCCTTTCACCCAAATCACCAGAGCCGCACGCCGCCGTGAGCCAAGGCCAAGCTGCCCACGCTCGCTGCGCGTGGCTACTCTCGGTCGCGGCTCCCTAAGCCCGAGCGCCACGACCACAGCCACCCTCCAGCCGCCGCCGACCTCCACCGCGCCCCAGCTTCGGCCAGAGCCCACGAGTTTCCACTACCACCGCAGCAGCTTCACCCACGCAGGCTGTCGTCGACGCCGCTGTCCCTCGCGCGCCACCTCCAGCCGCCGCCGCTCCCTCGCGCGCTACCCCTCCAGCCGCTACCCTCTGCTGACCACCGCGCTGCACGCGACAAGTAGCCCTGCTCGCGCGACGCCTGCGCGCTTCCACGACAGATCGCACGCCGCAGGGGCTTTCCTGCAGAGCCCTGTCGCCGATGCTAGCACCCTGCTCCAGCGCCGCTGCTGCCTGAAGCTCCAACAGCCACCACCAGCTCCATTGCCGCGCGTCACCACCTGCCCAAATTTGGCAGGTGGAGGTATTCCAAGTTCTACCTTAATTAGTAGCTCTCGGGCACTTAAATTGCTAAAATTTGCATTTCATGTTTCCTGGGCCTTTTTTGTTGGACTTGGGCAGGCAGTAATTTTGGGATTTTTGCTGCGATATTCGGGGGGTGAATTAAGAAATTTTTGGGGTCCATTTTGGACAGGTTTGGGTCTAATTGCTACCATATGTGGGGGTATTTCTGCTTTTGTTGAATTGTTGGCCGTCTGACCTCCGTGTGTAAACCAGTGGTACTGGTTGGAGTGGTTTGTTTACATTTAGTGAGTTGGCTATTTGTTTTAGTTTCCCCTGTGACTCACCAGTGGTCCTGGTTGAGATTTTTGTTGTGGTTAAGAGCTTCCGTTGAATTTAAACTTTCCTGTCTGAGCACCAGTGGTACTGTTGCATTGTTGTTTGATTTCTTCAACTTTCTCAATTACTTTGTGGTGAATTGCTGCGATTGCTGGTTATATTTGGGGGCGCCCGTGACGCTTATACTTGTTTATTGGGGGCGCCGTGACGCTTACATTTGCTACTTGGTTGTTTTGGTTTGCCTGTTGGTCACCATGGTGAAGCCTCGATCTTCTTCTAAGACTAGGACCCCTAGGACTCCTCAGCCCCCTCCACCCCAGCATTCCATTCCCGCCTCTGACCCTTCGCACGACCCTTCCTCCTCTGGGAGGCGGGCTCGTCTTGGGCGACAAAGAGGCGTCCATATCTCTGACCCTGCACATTTTGGAGGTCATTTGGTTTTCACCAGGGCAGCCGACAAGCGGCGCTATGAAGCGGCTTGTGAACGACGGATTATTCCTTGTCGTTATCGGGACCCCGCCACATTGGGCCTTCTAAATATTAGCGTCCCCTTTCACGATTTGATTGAAGCCATCGGGTGGCGCCCCTATTCTCGTATCACTGACCTCCCGGCTTTTGTCGAATTAGTCAGGGAGTTTTATGCCACGTTTGAGTTTGACCTTCCCACTAATTACACAGTTTCTACCCCTGATGTCATCCGCTTCCGTTTAATGGGCCAGGAATTCCACCATTCCATAACCGACTTCAATCTGGCCTTTGGTTTCATTGATCTTGCTTATGCTGAGTCTAGGGAGTATGCCGAGAGTGCATGTGACTATGTTCAGCCGTTTTTCTCCCGCTATCGCTTTATTTGGGATGAGATGTCCGTCGACAGGGATAACTATGACCCTCGTTTATCTAAGGGTTCTTTTCTGAAGGACCCGACCTCTCGCTATATCCACCGGTTTTTGGCTTACAGTTTCTCGGGTAGGCGAGATAGTTCGGGCGTTGTGTCTAAGCCGGAATTCTTCTTTATATGGTGCATGCAAAACAATATTAAGGTTAACCTTGGGTGTTGGCTCGCTTCTCAGTTCAAATCCATCTTGCCTAAAAAGAAGCGCCCCTTGATTTTGGGGTCTTACATTACCCACTTGGCTATTAATTTGCATGTCCTTGATATTTCTAACCATAACTTGCATGTAGCCTGTCAAATGGAGCCATTGGATATCCCGTGCCTAGAGAAAATGGGCTTAGTTCGGGAGGGAGACAATGGTTGGGAGCTTGCTCCCCCGGGGCCGCTCCGCCCTCCCCCTCGGTCGTCTTTTGCCCGAGCTTCCACTGAGGGCGGCGATCCTGGCCCATCTTCCTCCGCTCCCCCGCCTTCCGCCCGTACGGATGAGGAATGGAACCATCTCCGCAGCACAGTCGAGCGACTTGAGATTAGGCAGCGACACATGGACGTTAACATTCACAATATGGCGCAGAATCTAGCGGCGTTTATGCAGCAGGCCGGGTTCCCTCTGCAGTTTCCGCCTAACCCTCCCTTGTCTTGACGACTCCAGGGAAGTACCGTTGCCCTTCCTTTTTCGCTGCTGTTCTGTTATCACATTGAGGGCAATGTGTCATTTAGGTGTGGGGGGGTCTTTGTTTGTTTGAGTGCTAGATATTTCCCATTTTTCGTTTTTGGGGTATTTTTCCTATGCTTTTAGTAAGTGTTTTCTGTTTAGGTGTTGTTCCTTTATTCCCTTTTGAGTGCCTTTCCCTTGCTTCTATCTTGGTGAATATTTTTGGCAGCTCACTTTTTCTTGTTAGTTGTGGTTTGTACTATGAGTTAAATTACAGTGGCAAGTAAAAACATGCTTTCTTGGTGAATACTTTGAGTGTAACGACGTGGTGCAATTTATGGCTAACTTGTTTAGGCAATATAAATATTTTGCTGGCACTGTTGTGTAGTTTGGTCTCCTGTTTACCTTAGTCTCCATATTTAGGACATGACGCAGGCTATGATCTATAATTACTTGGTATTTTGGTGTTTTGTGGTGAATAACGTATGGCTATACTCCGCTAGTGTCGCCACCTAGTAACCGGGAGTCTTCACCACAAGTGTCGGCGCTCGCGTAAAAAAGTGGCGATATCTATGAGTAAGTGGTCCTGGAGCTGTGAAAAGTTGAGTAACTGGGCTCTTTCATCTAAAAATGTCAGAGTTCACGTCAAAAGACTTGAATAGCTCGGGACTAAGCATTATGCCTTTGCTATTATTAAAAAAAAAAAAAAAAAGGGAGAAGAAAACAAAACAGAAGAAAGGAAAAAAAAAAGAAAATTAGATGTGGAGAATATGTGAGTTTATGATCATGTTAGCCTGCCGATCCTTGGTTCGTATTGTTGAGATTTTGGTTGCCAGTTGACTTAACTACTGCCTGTTGCTAGTTAATATTTGGATTTCCTAAGCGAATTAGCCATGAATTGGACAGGTCTATGAACTTAGAAGCTAACCGAGTAAGATGTGACTTGACACTTAGCCGCTAAATCTTGATTTTTGGTATAAGCACAGCTGGCAATGAAAGTGTGAAAGCTAGCCTGTGTTGAGTTGAATTGTCCCCATGCTTGAGGGCAAGCATGATTCAGGTGTGGGGGGAATTGATAGGGTATAATTTGTTGGTAATTTTATTATTAATTTTCCCTTTTATCGCTAATAAATATTGTGTTAATTGCTGAGATCTACTCATTTTTGGTATATGGACTTAATTTCAGGAGTGAAACAGAAAACTACCAAAAAGGAGGGATTTTGTGGAGAATATGGAGACTTCTAGGGGCTTCAATTCTTGGGCCCTTGAATTGGTGGGGGACCACAAACTATATGTCATTTGGGCTCTTCAAAGAAAGCTACGGAAAGAGACTTGGGCAAGTAGTACTTTGAAGGCTTTGTCCACATGTGTGGGGACCACCTAGATAGGCTTTAGTCATCTTTCTTTTGTTGCTTAAATAGGGATGACGTAGAATAACAGGGACACCTCTAGTTTTAGTCTTTTAGTTCAGTTTTAGTTTTGCTTTCTCCTGACTGGCCTCTGACGCACGCCAGGTGTTCGACAATATTACCCAACGGGAAAAACACCTTTTATTCCTTGCTTCTTAATAGAAATCGCAATGCCTTTGCAATCTATTAATTCGTGTGGTGATTTAATTATGCGGCGTGGCTAAGTCTTCCATCTAGTCAAGGGTCAACTCGACGGCGCAGTCCCGAAAATCTGTGAGATCTAATTAGTTTTCACGCGTTCCTTAATTTATTAATATTTGCACGTTGTCTGCTTATATTTTCATGGGATTATTTTATTAATTGGATGTCAAGGGCCCGATGTTCAATGTGATTTATTAATCTCGTGCCAATTTAGTCAATTAAATCCGTAATTGTTTGATTGATTAATATTAGTGGCAACTGGTGTGTTTACACATTAGGGGAACGTGCAATCTAATTTAAATAACCCTCGTAGCGTGTTATTGGTTAGGGCTAGGTTTTTCTAATATTAATGCAATTGGGAAATTAATTCCTACGGTCGTACCTAGGAGTATTTCCTGGTTAGGGGTGATCAATGGTCGTACCTTGGTTATCAATAATTTAAGGAAAAATTGGTCGTCAGACTATAACTAGCCTATTAATGAATTAAGTGAACCTCTCCTGCATCAATGATCAGATAAATGGACTGTGCCTGAGTAGTTGCATCCTTGGCTAGAATTTATTTATTCCTGATTAAATTCCTGCTATATTTGTGCTAGTGATTTATTCATTTTTAATTAAATTGTCTATTTATTTTTAGTTTCATTCCGGTGAAATCCCCCCCTTATCAATTGGATTTTAAAAAGAAACAGATATCTCCAGTCCCTGAGGAGACGACCCTACTTGCCACTGTCTACTATTTAGTAATTTTTGTCAATTAATTAATTCTGGTATATCGGATTAAGCAAACTCTTCGAGAACAGGATGAATCAAGTAACCCATTGCACACCTAGAGTCCCTGCTCCAGTACCTAGGATTAATTATTGACTGCTCTTAGTGGTAGCTAGGTTCTATATTATTATTATTATTATTGCACTGGCTGACGACCTGTCACAGTTTCGGGTATCTTGTGTTTATAGTATCTATCTATATTTGATAGCTTTGGTAATTGCACATAATTAGGTAAATTGGGGCTGAAGTCACGGCAGTCTGGTTGCACATTGTACTTGTATATATAGAGCAGATGGCAATGAGCAAAGCATGAAAACTTTTCCCAATTCTTCTGGTCTTTCATGGTATCAGAGCCTTTTTGGCTCTGAAAACAATACCGACCCCTAAACTATAAATCCTAGGAAGATGACAGATCAAAAAGCTTCAAGTTTGAAGACCAATTCGCCGTTCTTATTGAGTGCGAATGACAACCCAGGCAATTTAATTACGCAGACACAATTCAAAGGACCAAACTATGAAGAATGGGCTAAGGCCATGAGGATTTTGTTGAGGGCAAAGAAGAAACAAGGTTTCATTGACGGCACCATTAAGGAGCCGAACCAGAACTCAGATGAAATTGATGATTGGTGGACAGTGAACTCCATGATTGTGTCATGGATTTTTAATACCATCGAACCAGGCTTGCGTTCCACGATTTCATACAAGGAAACGGCAAAAGGAATTATGGGATGATATCCAGCAGCGATTCTCTGTTCGTAATGGCGCGCGAGTTCATCAATTGAAAACGGAGGTTGCAAATTGCAAACAAAACGGGGATTCGATCATGGCTTATTATGGTCGACTCAAGAAACTGTGGGATGATCTGAATGATTACGATCCTATGCCTACTTGCTTTTGTAATGGATGCAGTGTAACTTCGCTACACGGCTTCAACAGCGTCAAGAGGAAGAGCGGGTGCATCAATTCCTCATGGGGCTTGATGAATCATCTTATAGTAATGTTCGTTCCAACATCATCGCTTCAGACCCTCTTCCAAACCTTCATAGGGTTTATTCTCAAGTTACGGAGCAAGAACAAGTGCAGGTAATGACGCGAGCAGCTCCCAATCGGTCTGATCCGGTGAGCTTTGCCATGAAAACGGTCAGCCCAGGCCCTCGGAATTCAGGGGGGGACCGAAAAGACGATGGAGTAGTTTGCTCTCACTGCCAAAAACCAGGACATAGCATGGACACATGTTTTCGTCTTCATGGCTATCCCGACTGGTGGCCAGGAAATTCGACTCAAGGAAGAGGCAAAGGACGTGGTAACCAGGGGCGTGGCCGTGGTGGAGTAGCACGGGCTCATGTTGCACAAGGGGCAGTACAGGCGGCTGCTAATGTTTCCCATGGGAGACCACTTGATGATTCTGATAAAGCTGGATTGGAGAACTTGAGCAAAGCTGATTGGGAGACTTTGAAGTCTCTCTGGAACACTCACACGAATAATACATCAGTTGGTCAGCCAAGGCTTAATGGTAAGGCATATTTACAATGGTTGTTCGACACAGGTGCTTCGCATCATATGACAGGAGAGGAAACTGCATTTTTAGAGCTTCAAGGAATACCTCCTTGTCCCGTGAAAATGCCAAACGGTGAATACGTTATGGCAACAGGAGAAGGAACAGTCCTTGTAGGAAAATTATCTCTCAAGGGTGTTTTATATGTTCCTGAAATACGATGCAATTTGATATCTGTTTCAAAATTAGCCCGTGACAAAGTTTATATCTTGAAATTCACTGATCGTTTATGTGTTATCCAGGACCGCACTTCGAGGATGCTGATTGGAGTGGGTGAAGAGCTTGAGGGGCTGTATGTCGCACGAGGGGAGCCTCTGGTCAGTGCTCATGGAGCCGCTACAGTCAAGAATATGGATTTGTGGCATAAAAGGCTGGGACATTCACCCACATCTTTCGTCAGCTCCCTTTCGGACCGGGTTCAATAACTATAGTTTTTCTAGTCGAACTTTGGGAAGAAAACTGAAAATTGAGTGGCCAAGCTGGTTTAACTTGAGACATTACTTCATGGTGTCAGTAAATTAGAGCTGTAGGCTTTGCCATTGTGTTCCCTTCTCACAAGTAGGATTAATCAAATCAAGCTTCTGGTCAATACCATGATTTGGAACAAGGGAACATGCACAGCGAAGGATAATGTCCAGAAGTTTCTTCAGCTGTTTGTTAGAACTCGCGTGTCATTTGTGGACTCTCAGCAACTTTACCTCCAACAAACAGGACAGCATTAGAGATTGCAGAAACAACAAGGATGCACCAAATAACAGGACAACATTAGCTTTAACAACGAATGCAAAAGCTACAGTTGCAATAAAAGCTATAATCTTCAGTGTCCATCCAATCATCCTTTACTCCGACCGTATGCAAAGATAGGTTAGTCCAACCCATCCGTTGGCATTTCCTATGACACATCGTAAATTAGATCCTCTATAATTTTATAACTTTTCTTGAAGTTAGCTTGGTCTTGTCAGATGTAACTGCAAAACTTGATTGTTGTACCCCAACATACAATAAAACCAGAAAATAAGTGTAATTCTTGTTAAAACTCAGAATGAGATCTTAAAGTCTAATAAAAACTAGTAAGTTATTAACCATTTGAGATATAGACCCTAATCCAAGGATGTTAACCAACCTAAATGTGTTGTTTTATGGTGTGTGAACTGATAGCTGCATCCAAAATGGCTACAGTCTTCCATTTCGCCTACCTGATCTGCTGATTACCACCTAATTTCTTACATCTTTTTAATTTTCGAGTAATTTTGCCACTGCTTAAGTTGTATTAGTAAGATTTGAAGACGACATGATTTTTTTTCATATGTTCATCAGAACATTTTAGATATAATTAAACTATGTTATGCAATTAACTTGGAATGAACTTACAAATTTCTTGTTATCAATTTTATATGCCAGATGTTGAGGATTTAACTATTATTTGCTTCTTTGCTCCTTAGTGGTATTCTAACTGAATTTTATCTTTATAATTTTTGAGCAAGTACTAATATAAAATTCAGTTTAATAACAATGAATGCATAAATGCAGTGAGATAATAGAGAAATCCATATCATATGGCCATTTGTAGGCAGATAGATCATTGATAGTACTAATCTACTAGCTAATTGCATGAGCATTATAACTAACACTCTAAGGTGGAAAATAAACCTATAATTTTTTTAACCGTGTGTATTGCTGCTGCACAAAACAAGAATAATATTAACAAAACAGCCTCCATTGATCTCACACAGATAAGCAGACATAGACTAATATCTCCAGTCGGACTGCAAAGAGGTGGTGGACATGATTAACAAGGAAGATAAGCAGCAAACCAGGATAGCCATCATCCTTGAGGACATTGCTAATATGAGATGTTTGTTTGAACAATGTACTTTCTCCTTTGTTCATAGAACTGGGAATGGTTGTGCACATAGCTTAGCTAAGTTTGCAGTAGAGCTAACAAAAAATGTTGAATGGGAAGTGTGTTTTCCCATGTGGCTCCATGAGAGAGCACAAAATGAATACAGAGGAAGCAATTCTGATGTATCTAAGTCTTGTAGTATCAAGTTATGAAATGAAGTGAAAGTATGAGGTTTGACAAAAAAAAAGACTAATATCTCCAAAATACCTATCTTGTACAGGCATCCTTCACTAAGAGAATCATCAGACTTCACTCTTATTATGTTTTTGTCTAAATTTAACATCCCAAATTTATTTTCATTAAAAATTTCCTCTCTTATATGGTTAAATGGGACATAAAATTGTCACAAAAAAAAAGAAATAATTCTTTTCTATCTTAAAATGGGACCTAAAATTGTTATAACAAAAAAATTAATTCTTTTGAATTTATCTATTAAAATTTGAGGTATCCAAATGAATAACACCAAAGATTGACAATATGTATAATCGTCATTAGAAAATTAAAAAATATATATCCAATTCAAATAGAAAAATTTGAACTTTACTGAATCATCATCATCATCAAGTAACATAACACAATATACCAGAATAAAAAAAAGGAGAAAAACCCAAAATAGAATATGAAAAATTAAAGAAAAAACAACTAATCACTAAAAAACTAAAAAATAAATGGAAATTAAAGTAAAAAATGTAAATATGGACAATGAGAACATGCAAAGGTGATCAGACTTTGAAAATTGTGAAGACGTCAGCAATCGGACATTGATTTCCCAATTACAATATTTTTCTAAAAAAGGATAAAAAGAAAACATATTATGTATAAAAAGTCTACAATTCCAACTAGCAATTACCTGATTTCTAGTTTCACCTAAAGATTTCATGGAATCACTGTCCAATAAGGTTTGTAATTTTGCATGTATGCATCATTAATTCCAGTAGTCGAAATAACCAGGGTATCTAGTATACATTAGTAATAGCAATTGTCCTTTGGAATTAACTTCTTGAAAAACATATAAAGATACAAATTAAAATATTACTTATAAATTAAGAGACTCCTTACCGAACACAGGAGCAAGAATTATGAACAAATTCAACTACGGTTTCTTCTTCTTTGATAAAATTTCCCCGATATCAATGAAACAATAATGGATATAAAACTATCGTGTATTGATGATAAGTATTAACTAGTATTTGTATTTCAACGGGAGATTAGCAATCAACTGTCAAATATTGTTGATTAGTGTTTGTAGTAGTGTCAGCATTAGTATTCGAACAAAAGACCACTCAATGCTTTCAATTGGATACAAAAGAAAAAGAGAAGACAAGGAAGAAGAGGCTAATAAAGTTCAAATTGTACCAAATTGTAAACCTCGTTATATTGGAATATTGTATATATCCATGATACTCAATTTTACGCTCACGCTAACACTTCTATAATTTTGGAGATATTAGACAAATCAAAAGATCAAGAAACATATATCGATAAATCATTCAAAACACTTTTATTTACGGTAGCGAACTAATCATTCAAAAAGAAAGAAGGGGTAATAGTATATGTTTATAATTTTAATTAAACTTATTGACAAAGAGATTTAGCACGAACACTATATAATATTGGAATTGGCTAGATAGTTTCATGAACAACCATATACACGTGCACGAAAGTATCTTGTCAAAACAAAATTGATTGAAACCATACATAGATTTGGCCATTCATGTAGTACATTTCTAATTGCCAAAAGTATGCAAGTCATGAATGGTAATAGGACATCAATTAGCCGCCATTACGATTAAGTTTTTTGGGCACGTTTTCTAGCCGTAGCTCAAAGAAACTATATTTTGAAAATAATATGATGAAATCACTTCAAATTATAAACATCACTTGACTCTATTAATTTAATCAGAACTCACCAAAAATGAGTGTGTGTTCAATTTGCCCTGTATTTCATTTAAAAATAGTACATAAAAACAAGTTAGTTGAACACAAACTGATGAGATCCTGAAGTCTAATGCAAATTGGTAAGTTGCTAACCATTTGAGGTATAGACCCTAATCCAAGGATTTAATGAGCCTAAATATCTTATTCTATGCTTTGTGAACTGGTAGTTGCATTCAAATTGGCTACAATCTCCCATCTCACCTACCTAATCTACTAATTACCATCTAATCCCTTACCTTTTTTTAAATTTTCAATTAATTTTGCTATTGCTTAAGTGGTATTAGTAAGATATGAAAGCGACATGGATTTTATCATTTATTTTATAATTAATTTCCCTTATTACTTCACTAAATGCATATTAATTGTCAGATTCTACTCATTTGTGGCATTTGTACTTATTGCAAGGAGTTGGAGCAAAATATGGTAAATAGGTGCAAATTTCACACTATAAATACTGCTTGACGTGGTCACGTCAACTCAGGCCTTAACATGTCGAGAAAGTTCAGGAAAGACATGCGACACCTGCTTGTGTTTGGAAGTGCAACATGGGAGCCGTAACTATTCTGTTAGTTAGTTATTTGAGTTTCAGCAGAGGAAGGAAATCAACTTTGTAAGTTGGTTATTTGTGTTGTCTGGGGCGGCTGAATAGAGAAAAAGAAGAAGTGGAAGTCAAAGTTTGATTAAGACTCTAAGCTCTTGGGAGAAGAGGTAGCCGCAAAGTACGAATTAGATAGAAGATTTAACCATTCTACGCAGTTTTCGTTTCCTTTCATTATTTGAAGCGAATTGAATTCTCCCAATTACCGAGACAATGGCAGCGACTATTGCTTCAGTTTCGTATGGGTTTTTCTCGTCAATAATAAGCTAAACCCCTTTGTCTAGTCAAGGAACAACGGATGCTTTGCTTCGCTTAAAAATTGTGAGATCAATTTAATTTTATCTTTTTCACTTATTTATTGGTATTTGCATATTCCCTGATTGCAGTGCTTATGGTTATTTAATTAATTGATTATCTTGGATCCGGATAATGAGTTGAT
>NC_092326.1:43295571-43335571 GCF_036785885.1 Coffea arabica | reverse complement strand
ACGTGAAAAACGCACGACGGTGCCCATCATGGCAAGGCGATAGGCCTTAGGCCGCACGACGGCCGTTGGCTTGCGTTGGCTAAGGCATGGGCACGACGCCACATCCACAGCAAGAAAAATGCACGACGGTGCCCCTCATGGCTAAGCGGTGCGCCTTAGGCCACACGACGACCGTTGCCTTGCGTTGGCTAAGGCAACGGCAAGAAAAACGCACGACAGTGCCCCTCATGGCTAGGTGGTAGGCCTTAGGCCACACGACGGCCATTGCCTTGCGTTGGCTAAGGCAAGGGCATGATGCCACACCGACGGCAAGAAAAACGCCCGACGGTGCCCCTCATGGCTAGGCGGTAGGCCTTAGGCCACACGACGGCCGTTGCCTTGCGTTGGCTAAGGCAAGGGCACAATGCCACACCGACGGCAAGATAAACGCACGACGGTGCCCCTCATGGCTAAGCGGTGGGCCTTAGGCCGCACGACGGCCGTTGCCCTGCGTTGGCTAAGGCATAGGCACGATGGCCACACCGACGGCAAGAAGAACGGCCGACGGTGCCCCTCATGGCTAGGCGGTTGCCCTTAGGCCGCACGATGGCCATTGCCCTGCGTTGGCTAAAGCACGGGCACGATGCTAGGCGTTTGGCCTTAGGCCGCACGACGGCCGTTGCCTAGCGTTGGCTAAGGCATGGGCACGATGCCACACCGACGGCAAATAAAACGCACGACGGTGCCCCTCATGGCTAGGCGGTGGGCCTTAGGCCGCACGACGGCCGTTGCCCTGCGTTGGCTAAGGCATGGGCACGGCGGCCACACCGACGGCAAGAAAAACGCACGACGGTGCCAGATCGAATGGGATCAATACGGAAAAACCCACGGTCAGAAACTGAAATTCAAAACGTACACAAACGAACGTCTAAAACAGGCCTGATGGTTTTGTCCATAACTCAGGATACACTAATCCGTTTGACCTGAAATTTTACAAGTAGATTCAGGACCTAAGAGGCTACAATGTTGAAGAAGGCCACTCAATCCATTTTCGAGTGTAACTAGGTCAAAAATGCAAGATACTACACCAGCATCGCAAAAACAGACTCACAAAATGTATTCTAGCACAAACATCATAAAACAGGCTACCTAAGTCCAAATTCCGAGATTCCAAAGCCATATGAAAGCTAAGATTTAAGGCTACATTTCATCAGAAGACCATAACAACCAATTCAGAAGCAATCCCAACCAAAACAACCAATTACAATCGCAGTTCTTACATTCGGCCAAAACCAGAACAGTAAGGGTAAATTCGACTTTTCTCACTCTACGCTACTCCGATTGACCTGAAATTTTACAGGCACCTATAAAATGTCATTACCTACAACTTTCATGTTTTAAGCCAAGGCCAATTCGGCCTCTATCTATGACCAAAATTTTCGGACAGAATGAAGAACCAAGAACCCTAATTTTTCCAGATTTCTTCCAAAACAGAAATTACTTGAAATCTTCCACTTTTTCCACCCTCTAGAATCATTATATACCATTTCCAATCATCATAAACAACCACACCATCATAATCCAATTAAACCAGAAAAATCATCATAAAATAGAAAACTTCACCAAATCACTCCAAACCAAGATAAAAACCAGAAATTTCAGCACTTGAATCACCAATAAGCATAACATAAGCATCATTAGGTGTAGTAGGGTGGTTCAAGCCTCACTTACCAAGAAACAAGAGAGAGGAAGATGTTGGTCACCTTAGCTCTTCCAAAAAGCTTCACTAAACAACTTACTAACACTAATAGGAGAGGTTTTATGGAGTAAGTTCAAGATTAAACGGTTAAGTTGTTGATTTGGGCAAGATTAGAGCAAGGAATTGAGAGAGGTTTTTCTTCTTTTGCTTGGAGAGAGAGTCGGCCAAGAGGGAGAAAAGAATGAGGAATTTTTGGTTATTTTTGGTGATTTATTTGGTCAAAATAGAAAAAGGTGAATAGTGGTCTTATGGTAAGATTAAATCTTATGGTGACACTTGTCACCTTTTATTAAATATCTACCTAACTTTTCTCTCTCATATCAATCCAAATTGCAACCTCTACTTATCTCTTAGCACCCGGTAAATTAAACCCAGTATCCGAAACTTAACCTAATCGGCCGAATTTTTCCGAACTTTTCGCACTAGTGGGTCCCACGTCCGATATACGTTCTTAATTTCTCAAAAACTAACTAATACTAGAAAAATCATCTAAGAACTCTAATTACTCAATAAAAATTATCTGGGGAATTTTCTAATAAAGAAAATGTAGGAAAACGGGTTTTCAATCTTAACCGGAACTGAGGGTTTAAATCTTAATCCCTACTTAGGGTTTTCGAAATACTCCCAAAACCAAACGTTACCGCCCAATTAATGAATATATCAACGTAGAACGAACTGGGGCCTCACAATCTCCCCCACTTAGGACAATTTCGTCCTCGAAATTGCAATCAACAAGCTAAGGGTTGAAAAACTCGAAATAATCAAAAGATCAAAAGGTGTACATATATATACAAGTCACGCCAAAATGTACGCAATATAATGCACCATATACACCAAGAGACATTTCAAGTTAGACAAAGTCAAGTGCAGCAAGTACTATAGATGCAGGTATTAACATACCACAAGTAAATGACATGTAGGGACAATACAAGGGCAAATGAAAGAAACGCGACTTGTCGTCCCACACTCAGTGAAAACCACCCTCGTCCGGTTTCTTACTCCACTTCCCAAAGTGCCCGTTGATCTCTTGTACTCACTCTAGCCAGACAAAGCTTGTTCATGTTCCCCAAAATGCAAATCTCAAGTACTTAGCAGTGCCTCAACTCTGGAGTACTCAGGCACAAGAATCCGAAATAAGATAATTCACATCTCAAGCTGCAGTCCCAAGAGTAAACTATCTACAATCGAAATTCCTACCTGACGAACCTACCTATGGTCCTCAGATACCATGAGAAAGATTGAAGGCCTATAACATTTATGATCCATAACTTATGCTTGACCGAGCATCTAGTCCTTCATACTTATTCACCACTTCATCCAGGCTCACCCCGCGCAGAGACCACGCGAAGCAGCTATAGGTTTTATCCCTCAATTGCTTAACTTTCAAATAAAATCAAATCCCACATTCCGGCATCCTAAACTTTCAGCCTAGGATACACTACAGAGATCTGAAGCCTAAGCTCTGATACCAACTGTGACGACCCCACTTCTCCCAAGGGCGAACCCAAGGGTATTGGCGGGCCGCCTGCCTAGCTCGCGCCAGGACTCAAAACTTAAAGTTCGAAAGAGCACTAAATACAATATATACAAAACTTAAAACTTAAAACAATCAAAGCCAGAAAATTCAAAAGAGTACTATATACAACCCCAAAAGAGTTATAATTACATTCTCCAAAAGTATCGAGTCAGACCACCAAAACAAAAATAAACATCCTAACTGTTCAACTATTACAAGCCAATCTAACTATACTAGTATACGAGCCAAAAGTCCCCGCGTCGGCCCCTGCTAAGGAAAACAAAAGGAATGGGGTAAGCTATATGCTTAGTAAGTAAACAGGGGCGAAAGCGTAAATTCATGTAGCAACAATTACACAATAAGAGTAAAGTAAAAGCAGAAAAGAACAACATCATATAATAAGGATACGGGTGGCTCCAAAGCCAATTCATGTGCCATGCATGATCTCCTGCCGACACTCCGTCGACCGCAAATAATAGTCCGTAGAACTTCACTTGTACACCCACCGACACCTTATCACCCTCACTGGCCAGTCACCTCACAAACTTGCCCGGGCGAACGAAATCACAAACTTGAGCTTGAGTCACAAGCTCGGGTCACAAACTTGGTCACCTTCTCGGTGAACCGGATTCACAAAATTGGTTCATAAAATGAACCTACAAACTTGGTGACCTCAGACTAAGTTGGACTGCCTTCGACCAAGCCCTAACCGGCTCGAATAGTCCAACCAGGTCAAGAGTTCGCCCCAAACTCACAAACTTCACAAAATTATTCAAAATCACAAACTTTGCAAACTTCACAAACTTTATTCGAAAGTCGTCCCGAGCCACAAGCTCAAGGGTTTTGGTTCCAAAAGGTTCATATACATATGCCAAGTACAATTATACATTCAAATTAGGGTTTAGGTCGAGTGCGATAAAGTACACCCTCGCCTAAGTGCCCTTTTCACATATCTCAAACACATAGCAAAGAAAACACACCAAACCGGCCTGAATACTTACCCAAAATACAAAAGTAGTACTAAAGCAAAATCGCTTCGCGCGTGTTCGCTAGTAGTGGGCCCCACCGGCTCCGCCTAGCTCACCACTGTCTGAAATAGAAGATTGTGTCATAATATATCACAAACGGCCACTAACGTACTTAAAACAAGCAAAACGGAAAAATTGGCACGCGCCAGTGCGGAAACGGCAAACGGGACGGCCAGATCTGCCATCTCAAACCGTTTTGGTCAAAAGTTAGGCTAGGAGTGTCGGATCAAGGTGGGTGAGACACCGTTTCGAAGCTAAAAGGAAGAGATACAACTTTAATTTAGGTATCTCAACCCAGATCTCAATAGATATAGGTCAAAAATGCACGAAACAGTGCCAGCTGTTTCATTGCGGTTTACCAAACAGGCCCTGTTTCCAAGGCCGTAACTCACGGCTCAGAAATCGAAATCAAGAAATTCCAGAGGCGTTAGAAAGCTGAAACATAAGGTTAAAACTTTGATGTTTTGGCCAAGATCTGAATCCACTCAGAATAGAACGAAAATCGAGTGCCAAAATACTCGTCAGAACTGCCCAGATACAAAGCAGTTCTGACGATCTATATTGTTTGGGTCATAACAGAAGCTACGGAACTCGGATTCCAACGTACTTTATACCGTTTCGAAGCTGAGACCAAGATCTAAATTTCTTATGAAGGAGTCGACACCCAGATCGAATGGGATCAATACGGAAAAACCCACGGTCAGAAACTGAAATTCAAAACGTACACAAACGAACGTCTAAAACAGGCCTGATGGTTTTGTCCATAACTCAGGATACACTAATCCGTTTGACCTGAAATTTTACAAGTAGATTCAGGACCTAAGAGGCTACAATGTTGAAGAAGGCCACTCAATCCATTTTCGAGTGTAACTAGGTCAAAAATGCAAGATACTACACCAGCATCGCAAAAACAGACTCACAAAATGTATTCTAGCACAAACATCATAAAACAGGCTACCTAAGTCCAAATTCCGAGATTCCAAAGCCATATGAAAGCTAAGATTTAAGGCTACATTTCATCAGAAGACCATAACAACCAATTCAGAAGCAATCCCAACCAAAACAACCAATTACAATCGCAGTTCTTACATTCGGCCAAAACCAGAACAGTAAGGGTAAATTCGACTTTTCTCACTCTACGCTACTCCGATTGACCTGAAATTTTACAGGCACCTATAAAATGTCATTACCTACAACTTTCATGTTTTAAGCCAAGGCCAATTCGGCCTCTATCTATGACCAAAATTTTCGGACAGAATGAAGAACCAAGAACCCTAATTTTTCCAGATTTCTTCCAAAACAGAAATTACTTGAAATCTTCCACTTTTTCCACCCTCTAGAATCATTATATACCATTTCCAATCATCATAAACAACCACACCATCATAATCCAATTAAACCAGAAAAATCATCATAAAATAGAAAACTTCACCAAATCACTCCAAACCAAGATAAAAACCAGAAATTTCAGCACTTGAATCACCAATAAGCATAACATAAGCATCATTAGGTGTAGTAGGGTGGTTCAAGCCTCACTTACCAAGAAACAAGAGAGAGGAAGATGTTGGTCACCTTAGCTCTTCCAAAAAGCTTCACTAAACAACTTACTAACACTAATAGGAGAGGTTTTATGGAGTAAGTTCAAGATTAAACGGTTAAGTTGTTGATTTGGGCAAGATTAGAGCAAGGAATTGAGAGAGGTTTTTCTTCTTTTGCTTGGAGAGAGAGTCGGCCAAGAGGGAGAAAAGAATGAGGAATTTTTGGTTATTTTTGGTGATTTATTTGGTCAAAATAGAAAAAGGTGAATAGTGGTCTTATGGTAAGATTAAATCTTATGGTGACACTTGTCACCTTTTATTAAATATCTACCTAACTTTTCTCTCTCATATCAATCCAAATTGCAACCTCTACTTATCTCTTAGCACCCGGTAAATTAAACCCAGTATCCGAAACTTAACCTAATCGGCCGAATTTTTCCGAACTTTTCGCACTAGTGGGTCCCACGTCCGATATACGTTCTTAATTTCTCAAAAACTAACTAATACTAGAAAAATCATCTAAGAACTCTAATTACTCAATAAAAATTATCTGGGGAATTTTCTAATAAAGAAAATGTAGGAAAACGGGTTTTCAATCTTAACCGGAACTGAGGGTTTAAATCTTAATCCCTACTTAGGGTTTTCGAAATACTCCCAAAACCAAACGTTACCGCCCAATTAATGAATATATCAACGTAGAACGAACTGGGGCCTCACAATCTCCCCCACTTAGGACAATTTCGTCCTCGAAATTGCAATCAACAAGCTAAGGGTTGAAAAACTCGAAATAATCAAAAGATCAAAAGGTGTACATATATATACAAGTCACGCCAAAATGTACGCAATATAATGCACCATATACACCAAGAGACATTTCAAGTTAGACAAAGTCAAGTGCAGCAAGTACTATAGATGCAGGTATTAACATACCACAAGTAAATGACATGTAGGGACAATACAAGGGCAAATGAAAGAAACGCGACTTGTCGTCCCACACTCAGTGAAAACCACCCTCGTCCGGTTTCTTACTCCACTTCCCAAAGTGCCCGTTGATCTCTTGTACTCACTCTAGCCAGACAAAGCTTGTTCATGTTCCCCAAAATGCAAATCTCAAGTACTTAGCAGTGCCTCAACTCTGGAGTACTCAGGCACAAGAATCCGAAATAAGATAATTCACATCTCAAGCTGCAGTCCCAAGAGTAAACTATCTACAATCGAAATTCCTACCTGACGAACCTACCTATGGTCCTCAGATACCATGAGAAAGATTGAAGGCCTATAACATTTATGATCCATAACTTATGCTTGACCGAGCATCTAGTCCTTCATACTTATTCACCACTTCATCCAGGCTCACCCCGCGCAGAGACCACGCGAAGCAGCTATAGGTTTTATCCCTCAATTGCTTAACTTTCAAATAAAATCAAATCCCACATTCCGGCATCCTAAACTTTCAGCCTAGGATACACTACAGAGATCTGAAGCCTAAGCTCTGATACCAACTGTGACGACCCCACTTCTCCCAAGGGCGAACCCAAGGGTATTGGCGGGCCGCCTGCCTAGCTCGCGCCAGGACTCAAAACTTAAAGTTCGAAAGAGCACTAAATACAATATATACAAAACTTAAAACTTAAAACAATCAAAGCCAGAAAATTCAAAAGAGTACTATATACAACCCCAAAAGAGTTATAATTACATTCTCCAAAAGTATCGAGTCAGACCACCAAAACAAAAATAAACATCCTAACTGTTCAACTATTACAAGCCAATCTAACTATACTAGTATACGAGCCAAAAGTCCCCGCGTCGGCCCCTGCTAAGGAAAACAAAAGGAATGGGGTAAGCTATATGCTTAGTAAGTAAACAGGGGCGAAAGCGTAAATTCATGTAGCAACAATTACACAATAAGAGTAAAGTAAAAGCAGAAAAGAACAACATCATATAATAAGGATACGGGTGGCTCCAAAGCCAATTCATGTGCCACGCATGATCTCCTGCCGACACTCCGTCGACCGCAAATAATAGTCCGTAGAACTTCACTTGTACACCCACCGACACCTTATCACCCTCACTGGCCAGTCACCTCACAAACTTGCCCGGGCGAACGAAATCACAAACTTGAGCTTGAGTCACAAGCTCGGGTCACAAACTTGGTCACCTTCTCGGTGAACCGGATTCACAAAATTGGTTCATAAAATGAACCTACAAACTTGGTGACCTCAGACTAAGTTGGACTGCCTTCGACCAAGCCCTAACCGGCTCGAATAGTCCAACCAGGTCAAGAGTTCGCCCCAAACTCACAAACTTCACAAAATTATTCAAAATCACAAAGTTTGCAAACTTCACAAACTTTATTCGAAAGTCGCCCCGAGCCACAAGCTCAAGGGTTTTGGTTCCAAAAGGTTCATATACATATGCCAAGTACAATTATACATTCAAATTAGGGTTTAGGTCGAGTGCGATAAAGTACACCCTCGCCTAAGTGCCCTTTTCACATATCTCAAACACATAGCAAAGAAAACACACCAAACCGGCCTGAATACTTACCCAAAATACAAAAGTAGTACTAAAGCAAAATCGCTTCGCGCGTGTTCGCTAGTAGTGGGCCCCACCGGCTCCGCCTAGCTCACCACTATCTGAAATAGAAGATTGTGTCATAATATATCACAAACGGCCACTAACGTACTTAAAACAGGCAAAACGGCAAAATTGGCACGCGCCAGTGCGGAAACGGCAAACGGGACGGCCAGATCTGCCATCTCAAACCGTTTTGGTCAAAAGTTAGGCTAGGAGTGTCGGATCAAGGTGGGTGAGACACCGTTTCGAAGCTAAAAGGAAGAGCTACAACTTTAATTTAGGTATCTCAACCCATATCTCAATAGGTATAGGTCAAAAATGCACGAAACAGTGCCAGCTGTTTCATTGCGGTTTACCAAACAGGCCCTGTTTGCAAGGCCGTAACTCACGGCTCAGAAATCGAAATCAAGAAATTCCAGAGGCGTTAGAAAGCTGAAACATAAGGTTAAAACTTTGATGTTTTGGCCAAGATCTGAATCCACTCAGAATAGAACGAAAATCGAGTGCCAAAATACCCGTCAGAACTGTCCAGATACAAAGCAGTTCTGACGATCTATATTGTTTGGGTCATAACAGAAGCTACGGAACTCGGATTCCAACGTACTTTATACCGTTTCGAAGCTGAGACCAAGATCTAAATTTCTTATGAAGGAGTCGACACCCAGATCGAATGGGATCAATACGGAAAAACCCACGGTCAGAAACTGAAATTCAAAACGTACACAAACGAACGTCTAAAACAGGCCTGATGGTTTTGTCCATAACTCAGGATACACTAATCCGTTTGACCTGAAATTTTACAAGTAGATTCAGGACCTAAGAGGCTACAATGTTGAAGAAGGCCACTCAATCCAGTTTCGAGTGTAACTAGGTCAAAAATGCAAGATACTACACCAGCATCGCAAAAACAGACTCACAAAATGTATTCTAGCACAAACATCATAAAACAGGCTACCTAAGTCCAAATTCCGAGATTCCAAAGCCATATGAAAGCTAAGATTTAAGGCTACATTTCATCAGAAGACCATAACAACCAATTCAGAAGCAATCCCAACCAAAACAACCAATTACAATCGCAGTTCTTACATTCGGCCAAAACCAGAACAGTAAGGGTAAATTCGACTTTTCTCACTCTACGCTACTCCGATTGACCTGAAATTTTACAGGAACCTATAAAATGTCATTACCTACAACTTTCATGTTTTAATCCAAGGCCAATTCGGCCTCTATCTATGACCAAAATTTTCGGACAGAATGAAGAACCAAGAACCCTAATTTTTCCAGATTTCTTCCAAAACAGAAATTACTTGAAATCTTCCACTTTTTCCACCCTCTAGAATCATTATATACCATTTCCAATCATCATAAACAACCACACCATCATAATCCAATTAAACCAGAAAAATCATCATAAAATAGAAAACTTCACCAAATCACTCCAAACCAAGATAAAAACCAGAAATTTCAGCACTTGAATCACCAATAAGCATAACATAAGCATCATTAGGTGTAGTAGGGTGGTTCAAGCCTCACTTACCAAGAAACAAGAGAGAGGAAGATGTTGGTCACCTTAGCTCTTCCAAAAAACTTCACTAAACAACTTACTAACACTAATAGGAGAGGTTTTATGGAGTAAGTTCAAGATTAAACGGTTAAGTTGTTGATTTGGGCAAGATTAGAGCAAGGAATTGAGAGAGGTTTTTCTTCTTTTGCTTGGAGAGAGAGTCGGCCAAGAGGGAGAAAAGAATGAGGAATTTTTGGTTATTTTTGGTGATTTATTTGGTCAAAATAGAAAAAGGTGAATAGTGGTCTTATGGTAAGATTAAATCTTATGGTGACACTTGTCACCTTTTATTAAATATCTACCTAAATTTTCTCTCTCATATCAATCCAAATTGCAACCTCTACTTATCTCTTAACACCCGGTAAATTAAACCCAGTATCCGAAACTTAACCTAATCGGCCGAATTTTTCCGAACTTTTCGCACTAGTGGGTCCCACGTCCGATATACGTTCTTAATTTCTCAAAAACTAACTAATACTAGAAAAATCATCTAAGAACTCTAGTTACTCAATAAAAATTATCTGGGGAATTTTCTAATAAAGAAAATGTAGGAAAACGGGTTTTCAATCTTAACCAGAACTGAGGGTTTAAATCTTAATCCCTACTTAGGGTTTTCGAAATACTCCCAAAACCAAACGTTACTGCCCAATTAATGAATATATCAACGTAGAACGAACTGGGGCCTCACAGTTGGGCCGGTGGCGAATTAAGCTAGAGATCTGGGGTTCAAGGGTTGTGCATGGTAGCGAGGACATAGTGTAGGGTAGTTGGGGTGACACGTCACTTTTCTTGTTTTGCTTTTGATATTGCCGTGTTAAGGTTGATGTATTGTGACAGCCCCACCTCTCCCTAGGGCAAACCCTAAGGTATCAGCGGACTGCCTGTCCAACTCTCGCCGGAACTCAGTCGTTCAAAGTACTAATAACACAAATGAAATGGACGAGATATCTTCCAAGCAAGGGAACGAAGCCCTGATTGAAACATAATCACTAATCCAATTTTCAGGCTTAGTATTTAGATAACTAATTGTCTACTACCACTCCATACTCAAATTTACATAGCATAAGTCAAACTTACGGATACAAGCTTACTAGTCTGCTTAAACAAAAGTTACAACCTCAAAACACAAGTACAAGCAAAATAAAGCTAAGAAAGCTCTTGATTAAGTCCCTTCCCGATCTGTTAAGAAAAACAAAGGGAATGGGGTAAGTTAAAGCCCAGTAAGGTTCCAAATAAAGCAAATAAACACATAGCCACATAAGGTCATAAAATAACCAAATACACACCGTACAGTAGAATAACAGTTTAATCACAGTTCAATTCAAGGATATGGGTTGTGAGAACCCGTAAAACCCTAATTATTTTCCTAGGGTTTATTACCCCTTAATTGCATATATTTTTGCATTTTCGGGTTTAGAAATATTTTCTGGTAGATTTTATGCGTAATTATAGTTTTAAGATGATTTTTCTAGTATTGGAGAGTTTTTAGAAAATTAAGAGTAAATAGTGGACGTGGGACCCACTAGTGCGAAAAGTTCGGAAAAATTCGGCCAACTAGATTAAGTTTTGGATACTGGAATTATTTTATCGGGTGTTAAGAGATAATTAGAGGAAGCTATTTGGATTGATGTGAGAGGGAACAAAGTGATAGACTTGCATTAAATTGGGTGACAAGTGTCACCATTTGATTGGGTTACCTTTAAGACTACTATTCCATGTCTTACCATTGACCAAATAAATCACAAAATTAACCAAAAATTGCACCATTTTCTCCTCTCAAGTGCCGGCCCTCTCTCTCAAAGGAAGAAAGAAAACCTCTTCAAGTTTTGGCTTCAATCTTGCTTCAATCATCAAAACCAACCATCCAACCTTGATTTTTCTCCATAAAACACCTTCAAGTAGTGGTGGTGAGTTGTTGTGTGAAGTTATTTGGAAGGTTAAGGTGACCCATAGCTCTTTCTCTCTTGTTTTAAAGGTAAGTTGTGAAGAACCACCCTCCTTCTTTAATTGATGCTCAAATCAAGCTTAGTGGAAGTAGAAGATGCAAGTTTATGGATTAATTCTTGATTTGTGGTTGAATTGATGACTTTTTATTATTTTTGGGGAATTTTCTGTTTTAATTCAAGCATGATGGTGTGGCTCTCTATGATGTATGGAAATGATCTATAATGACTTAAGGAGGTGGGAAAAGTGATTAATTGCAACCAATTTCTGTTTTGGAAGAAAATTGGAAAATCTAGGGTTCTTAAGGGTACATTCTGTCCGAATTTTTAGGTACTAGATAGAGGCCGAACTGGCCTTAGCTCAAAACATGAAAGTTGTAGGGAATGACATTTTAAAGGTGCCTACAAAATTTCAGGTCATTTGGATTAGTGTAGAGTGAGATATGACGAAATTACTGTAGCTGTTCTGCTTTGATCAGAATGCGAAAACTGCGATAGTAATTGGCCATTTTGACTGGAATTGGTTTGGATTTTGGAGTTGGTGTCTTCTAATGAAATGTAGATGGATGTCTTAGCTAACTTATGCCTTTGGAATTTCGGCATTTGGACTTGTATGGACTGAGTTATAGTAATTACAGTTTTGTGTGATTTGAAAACCTTTTTTTGGGAATTCTGGTATAGTATTTTGCATATTTGACCTAGTTGTGTTAGGAACTGGATTGAGTGACCTTCTACATTGTTGTAGCTCTGTTTCTTGGCTTCGAAATGGTGGGTCTTACACCCCCATCCGATAATTGTAGTGAGAGTTGTACCATTACCGCAAAATGACGTCAAAACTGTATTTTTCCGGGCCAATGCTAGTTACATTTCCGAAATTTCTGGTTTCCTCTATTGTTTGTAAATGTTTATGGAACCTTATTGGGGTCATGTTTGGCCTTGGTTTATGACTCGTTATCGAGTCTCATTGTATTTGTTTGCATGTTTTTAGGGCGTGACGGTGGTGCACAACGTTCTTTTGACTAAAGTGTTTGAAACCACATTGTGCTAGCTTGGTGAGTGTACTACTCACTTATGTGCTATTACATGGCTTTGATCTTTGTACTTGAGATGTTGAATGTTGATTGATCCAAGTGAGAGTGTACTTTATCACTTTCACTTATTGTTTCGCATGTTATTGGAAAGTTATATGAAATGTTATATGAAATGAAATACATGACTTCAAATATTATCCATGAGCTCAACCCCATTGGTTATTGATTGAATCGAGCCGGCGAGGGCTTGGTCGTGCCAATTAATGTGCCTTGGGGCAACATCATAGGGAATCTTGTAGTATGAGAGACTCTTGATTCCGGTTTACTCGAGTAATACCACAATGCAAGTGTTTGGATTTCGGGCCCGGTTGAGGAATGTTAGGAGGAAGGGAATGGAAGTTAAGAGGAGTCTACGGTTGGTTACCTTTCAGACATTGACGGAGAGTCAATGAGACCTGATCAAGAATTCAAACGAGGAAAAGGGCTCTTGAGAGCCACCCGTATCCTTTTATCCTCATTATTAATGTGTGGCTTTATTTATTTTGGTAAATTGGACTGTTAAACTTGATGTATCCATGAACTTGGTTGCTTGAGTTGTATTCTCACTGGGCAATTAGCTCACCCCGTTCCTTTTGTTTTCCTTACAGGAATATGACTCTTTTGGAATGAATTTTGATAAATGGTTGCCGAATGAACTAGATGAATGACTCTTTTGTATTGTATATAAAATGGGACCCTAAATGTATCATTAGGGCCGTTTTCACTTTTGTTTTGGCAAACCATATATGTAGTGACTTTTGTATCACTTTTAAATGTCATTTTTGGTTTGTAAAGGCTAAATGTTATGTGGTATATGTAATTCGATGTTTGGTTGGGTTCGGACGAGTCGGTTACTATTCATGGCCGACTCCGGATTTCATTTTCTTTTATTTTGGGTTATTTTGCCCTTTTGCCTTATTTGCGCTCGTTATAAGTTCCGGAACGTGAAAGATCGCTCTATACTGCACCGTTAGTCCTGGCGAGAGCTGGGCAGGCAGTCCGCTAACCTCTTTGGTTCGCCTTAGGGAAAGGTGGGGCTGTCACATGGGTGGCTTTCAAAAGCCAAAGATCCACTTGAGCTTTATCATAATTGCCTCCTGTTGACAATCCATCAACACTTGTATGCCCAGTATATAGGGTCCGTAGAATATCACTTTCACCAATCTCCGTCCACCAATCAACCCCCTACCAGGCCCGTGTGAGGCCCCGGTCCGTTCTACGTTGATATATTCATTAGTTAGGCGGTAACGTTTGGTTTTGTGAGTATTTCGAAAACCCTAAGTAGGGAGTAAGATTTAAACCCTAGTTTTGTATTCGAACAAGTTTGAGTGGTGATTAAAGTTAGTTATGTTAATGTGTGTTTTAGTGTGGGTAAGTATAGGATTTAATCCATTTTGTATAGATTAATTAAGTTTAAGAAGGTTAGAAACCCGAAGTGAACAAAAACCCTAATTTCCGGTTAAGATTGGAAACTCGTCTTTTCTACATTTTTCTGTATTAGAAAAATTCCCCAGATAATTTTTATTGAGTAAATGGAGTTTTTAGATGATTTTTCTAGTATTAGTTGGTTTTTGAGAAATTAACAACGTATATCGAACGTGGGACCCACGAGTGCGAAAAGTTCGGAAAATTTCGGCCGATTAGGTTAAGTTTCGAATATTGGGTTTAATTTACCGGGTGTTAAGAGATAAGTAGAGATTGCAATTTGGATTGATATGAGAGAGAAAAGTTAGGTAGATATTTCATAAAAGGTGACAAGTGTCACCATAAGATTAACTCTTACAATAAGATTTACTATTCCATTTTTTTGACTTTTGACCCAATTGGTTAAATATCTTAAAATTAACCAAAAATCACCATTTTTCTCTTACCTTTGGCCGGCCCTCTCTCTTGCAAGAAGGAAGAAAACCTCTCTCAATTCCTTGCTCTAATCTTGCCCAAATCAACAACTTAACCGTTTAATCTTGAATTCCTTCCATAAAACCTCTTAGTTTAGTGCTTGTAAGGTGTTGTGTGGAGTTGTTTGGAAGCTTAAGGTGCTAAGTGGTCTCTCTTCTTTGGTTCTAAGGTAAGTGACTATGGAACCCCTTTCTTCTATCTAAAGATGCTTAATAAATGACTTGTGGTTGTTATGAGTGTGATTTTGTGGACTATTTCTTGATTTTAGTTAAGATTGATGAAGTTTTCTATTTATTTGGAATTTTTGCTGGTTGCATATGATCACTATGATGTGGCTATGTATGATGATTGGAAATGAGGGGTAATGACTCTAGTAAGTGCAAATGAGTGATAATTGCAAGTAATTTTGGATTTGGAGGAAATTTCAGCAACTTAGGGTTTCACCACCCCCTTTTCTGTCCGGTTTTGTATCTCCTACTTAGAGGCCGAATTTGACTTTGCTCAAAACATGAAAGTTGTAGGTATTGATATGATTGAGATGTCTGCAAAATTTCAGGTCATTTGGATTAATGTAGAATGAGTTATGACGAAATTACTGTATCTGTTCTGCTTTGATCAGAATGCGAAAACTGCACTTGTAATTGGTTGTTTTGGCTGGTATTGCTTCAGAATTAGTTGTTATGGTCTTCTAATGAAATGTAGCTTGATGTATTAACTACCATATGCCTTTGGAATTTCTGGATTTGGACTTGTGTAGGCTGAGTTATGATGTTTGCACTAGAATACGTTTTGTGAATCTGTTTTTGCGATTCTGGTATAGTATATTGCACTTTCGACCTGGTTGCACTCGAAACTAGATTGAGTAGCCTTCTTCAACATTGTAGCCCCTTGAGTCCTGTGTATGCCTGTAAAATCTTAGGTTAAACGGATTAGTGTCTCATGAGTTATAGATGAAATGCTCAAGCCTGTTTTGAACATCAGATTTGGTACGTCTTTTAGTTTAGCTTCTGCCCGTGATCTTTCGGTTTTGATACAGTACGATTTGGGTGTCAACTCCTTCATACGAAATTTAGATCTTGGTCTCAGCTTCGAAACGGTATAAAGTACGTTGAAATCTGAGTTCCGTAGCTCCGGTTTTGATCAAAACAATATCGATCGTCAGAACTGCCCGGTATTTGGACAGTTCTGACGGGTATTTTGGCACTCGATTTTCGTTCTGTTCTGAATGGATTCAGGTCTTGGCCAAAACATGAAAGTTTTAGCCTTATGTCCCAGCTTTCTAACGCCTGTGGAATTTCTTGATTTCGATTTCTGACCCATGAGTTACGGCCTTGTAAACAGGGCCTGTTTGGTAACTCGCAATGAAACAGCTGGCACAATTTCGTGCATTTTTGACCTATATCTATTGAGATCTGGGTTGAGATGTCTAAAGGGAAGTTGTAGCCCTTCCTCTTAGCTTCGCAACGGTACCTCATGTACCTTGATCCGACACTCCTAGCCTAACTTTTGACCAAAACGGTTTGAGATGGCAGATTTGGCCGTCCCGTTTGCCGTTCCGCGCGCGCGCGTGTGCCATTTTTGTCGTTTCCGCACTTGCGCGTGCCAATTTTGCCGTTTTGCTTGTTTTAAATACGTTAGTTGCCGTTTGTGATATATTGTGACATAATCTTCGATTTCAGACAGTGGTGAGCTAGGCGGAGCCGGTGGGGCCCACTACTAGCCAACACACAAAGTGAATTCCGCCTTTGTACTACTTTTGTATTTTGAGTAAGTATTCAGGCCAGTTTGGTGTGTTTTCTTTGCTATGTGTTTGAGATATGTGAAAAGGGCACTTAGGCGAGGGTGTACTTTATCGCACTCGACCTAAACCCTAATTTGAATGTATAATTGTACTTGGCATATGTATATGAACCTTTTGGAACCAAAACCCTTGAGCTTGTGGCTCGGGGCGACTTTCGAATAAAGTTTGTGAAGTTTGCAAAGTTTGTGATTTTGAATAATTTTGTGAAGTTTGTGAGTTTGGGGCGAACTCTTGACCTGGTTGGACTATTCGAGCCGGTTAGGGCTTGGTCGAAGGCAGTCCAACTTAGTCTGAGGTCACCAAGTTTATAGGTTCATGTTATGAACCAATTTTGTAAATCCGGTTCACCGAGAAGGTGACCAAGTTTGTGACCCGAGCTTGTGACTCAAGCTCAAGTTTGTGATTTGGAGTTGGTGTCTTCTGATGAAATGTAGCTGGATGTCTTAGCTATTTGGATTTTGGAGTTGGTGTCTTCTGATGAAATGTAGCTGGATGTCTTAGCTAACTTATGCCTTTGGAATTTTGGCATTTGGACTTGTATGGACTGAGATATACCGATTACAGTTTTATGTGATTTGCAAACCTGTTTTGGTAATTCTGGTATAGTATTTGGCAGTTTCGACCTAGTTAAGCTAGGAACTGGATTGAGTGACCTTCTACATTGTTGTAGCCCTGTTTCATAGCTTCGAAACGGTGGGTATTACACCCCCAACCGATAATTGTAGTGAGAGTTGTGCCATTACCGCATTATGACGTCAAAACTGTTTTTCTGGTTTTGAGCTTAAAACTTCATTTCCGGACTTTTCCCTAGCTTGACTTGTCTTTGTACTACTTGGAGCTTGCTGAATGGATATTAGATGAACTTATTTGTGTGACTTTGGGACTGGCTGGAGTAATAATGAAGCCATGATGGCTGGAAAAGTTAGCAAATGTAGGGGAAGTGCTGTCCGAACTTTGAAGGGACTTGTTTGCATTGCGTTTGTGATCTAAGGCTTGGAGTTGAGCAAGGCAATGATACATGATGGATGGTTTCTGAGCCGTGGAGGTGAGTGACCTCAAACTATTGTTAAAGCTTCTTATGAAATGTTTCTTGCATTATTTACTCGACTGCATCTCATGCGTGCTTGCATGTGAATTCATGATATGATTTTGGCTTCAATGAGTTCTGGGAAAGTCTTGTGCTGGACACCAACGTCTCCACTCTGTTTGTGGTTCATGTTCATGTTTATCTGGAGCTCAAAAAGGGGCTTCCTCTCTCTGTTCGTGTGTTATGCTCTATTTGAGCGTTGGGTGTTCAAGTGCTAGGATTTCACTGGCTCACGAGAGCAACAATACGTATATTTGATCTTGGAATCATGACATCATCGAAATGCATTATTGTGAAATATATTTGTTTAATGATTTTTCTGGTTACTCGCTGAGCTTCTAGCTCACCCCAAAAATGTTTTATTTCCCCCCCCACAGGGCTCAAGGCGAAGAAAAGCTTGGAGTGCTTATTCACGTGACTGGATGGCTTATATCGTGTACAGTTTAAATTTGGATTTATTTTATGTACGAGTTGGGCTTGTATCAATATTTGGAATTGAAACGGATGTAAGTATACATCCCACGATTGGAATTAGTTTCCGCTGCATTTGTGATATGTAATTATTGGAGAATTTGATGTAATTTTGAGAGTTATATTGTAATATATTTGAGGATTGTAGTGAACGACTGAGTCCCGGCGAGAGCTGGGCAGGCGGCCCGCCGAACCCTCTGGTTCGCCTTAGGGGGAGGTGGGGCCGTCACAGTTGGTATCAGAGCTTAGGCTTCCGATCTCTGTAGTGTATCCTAGGCTTGAAGTTTAGGATGCCGGACTGTGGGATACTTGGCTATTAAGGTAAATATTGAATGCTAAGATTTTGATATTGACTTTTGTATTTTTTTTCCATAAGGCAAAGTGGGGATTGAGTTGATTGCACTTGGAGATGGCCAGTCCCAGTGTGAATCGATTTGGTTCTTACTTAATATTGAAGTTAGCTATTTGGACCTATTCTTTAGGTTTGCACCCTAGGGCTGCCGGGGCGGTGCTAGTGGATTAGGTAGGTTCCGTAGGGGAGGCGCGTAGGGCCGTTGATGGGATTTCCTTTTGACTATCTGATATGTTTATTTTGTTATATCTGCCATGTTATTTTGTTATAACCAGTATGCCTGGTTTCATTTGTTACCCGGTGATTGACTACATTTTTGGAGCCGTAGTGCTCACGTAAATAATGGATTTTGCACCTACCGGATGTCGGATAACTTGTATATTTTTAGTGTGACTTTGCAAAAATATGTATATTTGAGTATAATCTTTTGAGCTTATTTGTTTGAACCCGGCTTTTGAACTTATTTGAGTACTTGTGTGGTTGTAGACCGACTCCTACTCGTGTGGTTGAACTTTTGAGGAATTACCTGTTGTGTACTTGACTGCTTTTGAGGATTATTTGATCTGATTAGTGCAAGTTGGAATTTCGAGGACGAAATTCTTTTAAGTGGGGGAGATTGTGAGGCCCCAGTCCGTTCTACGTTGATATATTCATTAGTTAGGCGGTAACGTTTGGTTTTGTGAGTATTTCGAAAACCCTAAGTAGGGAGTAAGATTTAAACCCTAGTTTTGTATTCGAACAAGTTTGAGTGGTGATTAAAGTTAGTTATGTTAATGTGTGTTTTAGTGTGGGTAAGTATAGGATTTAATCCATTTTGTATAGATTAATTAAGTTTAAGAAGGTTAGAAACCCGAAGTGAACAAAAACCCTAATTTCCGGTTAAGATTGGAAACTCGTCTTTTCTACATTTTTCTGTATTAGAAAAATTCCCCAGATAATTTTTATTGAGTAAATGGAGTTTTTAGATGATTTTTCTAGTATTAGTTGGTTTTTGAGAAATTAACAACGTATATCGAACGTGGGACCCACGAGTGCGAAAAGTTCGGAAAATTTCGGCCGATTAGGTTAAGTTTCGAATACTGGGTTTAATTTACCGGGTGTTAAGAGATAAGTAGAGATTGCAATTTGGATTGATATGAGAGAGAAAAGTTAGGTAGATATTTCATAAAAGGTGACAAGTGTCACCATAAGATTAACTCTTACAATAAGATTTACTATTCCATTTTTTTGACTTTTGACCCAATTGGTTAAATATCTTAAAATTAACCAAAAATCACCATTTTTCTCTTACCTTTGGCCGGCCCTCTCTCTTGCAAGAAGGAAGAAAACCTCTCTCAATTCCTTGCTCTAATCTTGCCCAAATCAACAACTTAACCGTTTAATCTTGAATTCCTTCCATAAAACCTCTTAGTTTAGTGCTTGTAAGGTGTTGTGTGGAGTTGTTTGGAAGCTTAAGGTGCTAAGTGGTCTCTCTTCTTTGGTTCTAAGGTAAGTGACTATGGAACCCCTTTCTTCTATCTAAAGATGCTTAATAAATGACTTGTGGTTGTTATGAGTGTGATTTTGTGGACTATTTCTTGATTTTAGTTAAGATTGATGAAGTTTTCTATTTATTTGGAATTTTTGCTGGTTGCATATGATCACTATGATGTGGCTATATATGATGATTGGAAATGAGGGGTAATGACTCTAGTAAGTGCAAATGAGTGATAATTGCAAGTAATTTTGGATTTGGAGGAAATTTCAGCAACTTAGGGTTTCACCACCCCCTTTTCTGTCCGGTTTTGTATCTCCTACTTAGAGGCCGAATTTGCCTTTGCTCAAAACATGAAAGTTGTAGGTATTGATATGATTGAGATGCCTGCAAAATTTCAGGTCATTTGGATTAATGTAGAATGAGTTATGACGAAATTACTGTAGCTGTTCTGCTTTGATCAGAATGCGAAAACTGCGATAGTAATTGGCCATTTTGACTGGAATTGGTTTGGATTTTGGAGTTGGTGTCTTCTGATGAAATGTAGCTGGATGTCTTAGCTAACTTATGCCTTTGGAATTTCGGCATTTGGACTTGTATGGACTGAGATATACCGATTACAGTTTTATGTGATTTGCAAACCTGTTTTGGTAATTCTGGTATAGTATTTGGCAGTTTCGACCTAGTTAAGCTAGGAACTGGATTGAGTGATCTTCTACATTGTTGTAGCCCTGTTTCATAGCTTCGAAACGGTGGGTATTACACCCCCAACCGATAATTGTAGTGAGAGTTGTGCCATTACCGCATTATGACGTCAAAACTGTTTTTCTGGTTTTGAGCTTAACCTTCATTTCCGGACTTTTCCCTAGCTTGACTTGTCTTTGTACTACTTGGAGCTTGCTGAATGGATATTAGATGAACTTATTTGTGTGACTTTGGGACTGGCTGGAGTAATAATGAAGCCATGATGGCTGGAAAAGTTAGCAAATGTAGGGGAAGTGCTGTCCGAACTTTGAAGGGACTTGTTTGCATTGGGTTTGTGATCTAAGGCTTGGAGTTGAGCAAGGCAATGATACATGATGGATGGTTTCTGAGCCGTGGAGGTGAGTGACCTCAAACTATTGTTAAAGCTTCTTATGAAATGTTTCTTGCATTATTTACTCGACTGCATCTCATGCGTGCTTGCATGTGAATTCATGATATGATTTTGGCTTCAATGAGTTCTGGGAAAGTCTTGTGCTGGACACCAACGTCTCCACTCTGTTTGTGGTTCATGTTCATGTTTATCTGGAGCTCAAAAAGGGGATTCCTCTCTCTGTTCGTGTGTTATGCTCTATTTGAGCGTTGGGTGTTCAAGTGCTAGGATTTCACTGGCTCACGAGAGCAACAATACGTATATTTGATCTTGGAATCATGACATCATCGAAATGCATTATTGTGAAATATATTTGTTTAATGATTTTTCTGGTTACTCGCTGAGCTTCTAGCTCACCCCAAAAATGTTTTATTTCCCCCCCCCACAGGGCTCAAGGCGAAGAAAAGCTTGGAGTGCTTATTCACGTGACTGGATGGCTTATATCGTGTACAGTTTAAATTTGGATTTATTTTATGTACGAGTTGGGCTTGTATCAATATTTGGAATTGAAACGGATGTAAGTATACATCCCACGATTGGAATTAGTTTCCGCTGCATTTGTGATATGTAATTATTGGAGAATTTGATGTAATTTTGAGAGTTATATTGTAATATATTTGAGGATTGTAGTGAACGACTGAGTCCCGGCGAGACCTGGGCAGGCGGCCCGCCGAACCCTCTGGTTCGCCTTAGGGGGAGGTGGGGCCGTCACAGTTGGTATCAGAGCTTAGGCTTCCGATCTCTGTAGTGTATCCTAGGCTTGAAGTTTAGGATGCCGGACTGTGGGATACTTGGCTATTAAGGTAAATATTGAATGCTAAGATTTTGATATTGACTTTTGTATTTTTTTTCCATAAGGCAAAGTGGGGATTGAGTTGATTGCACTTGGAGATGGCCAGTCCCAGTGTGAATCGATTTGGTTCTTACTTAATATTGAAGTTAGCTATTTGGACCTATTCTTTAGGTTTGCACCCTAGGGCTGCCGGGGCGGTGCTAGTGGATTAGGTAGGTTCCGTAGGGGAGGCGCGTAGGGCCGTTGATGGGATTTCCTTTTGACTATCTGATATGTTTATTTTGTTATATCTGCCATGTTATTTTGTTATAACCAGTATGCCTGGTTTCATTTGTTACCCGGTGATTGACTACATTTTTGGAGCCGTAGTGCTCACGTAAATAATGGATTTTGCACCTACCGGATGTCGGATAACTTGTATATTTTTAGTGTGACTTTGCAAAAATATGTATATTTGAGTATAATCTTTTGAGCTTATTTGTTTGAACCCGGCTTTTGAACTTATTTGAGTACTTGTGTGGTTGTAGACCGACTCCTACTCGTGTGGTTGAACTTTTGAGGAATTACCTGTTGTGTACTTGACTGCTTTTGAGGATTATTTGATCTGATTAGTGCAAGTTGGAATTTCGAGGACGAAATTCTTTTAAGTGGGGGAGATTGTGAGGCCCCAGTCCGTTCTACGTTGATATATTCATTAGTTAGGCGGTAACGTTTGGTTTTGTGAGTATTTCGAAAACCCTAAGTAGGGAGTAAGATTTAAACCCTAGTTTTGTATTCGAACAAGTTTGAGTGGTGATTAAAGTTAGTTATGTTAATGTGTGTTTTAGTGTGGGTAAGTATAGGATTTAATCCATTTTGTATAGATTAATTAAGTTTAAGAAGGTTAGAAACCCGAAGTGAACAAAAACCCTAATTTCCGGTTAAGATTGGAAACTCGTCTTTTCTACATTTTTCTGTATTAGAAAAATTCCCCAGATAATTTTTATTGAGTAAATGGAGTTTTTAGATGATTTTTCTAGTATTAGTTGGTTTTTGAGAAATTAACAACGTATATCGAACGTGGGACCCACGAGTGCGAAAAGTTCGGAAAATTTCGGCCGATTAGGTTAAGTTTCGAATACTGGGTTTAATTTACCGGGTGTTAAGAGATAAGTAGAGATTGCAATTTGGATTGATATGAGAGAGAAAAGTTAGGTAGATATTTCATAAAAGGTGACAAGTGTCACCATAAGATTAACTCTTACAATAAGATTTACTATTCCATTTTTTTGACTTTTGACCCAATTGGTTAAATATCTTAAAATTAACCAAAAATCACCATTTTTCTCTTACCTTTGGCCGGCCCTCTCTCTTGCAAGAAGGAAGAAAACCTCTCTCAATTCCTTGCTCTAATCTTGCCCAAATCAACAACTTAACCGTTTAATCTTGAATTCCTTCCATAAAACCTCTTAGTTTAGTGCTTGTAAGGTGTTGTGTGGAGTTGTTTGGAAGCTTAAGGTGCTAAGTGGTCTCTCTTCTTTGGTTCTAAGGTAAGTGACTATGGAACCCCTTTCTTCTATCTAAAGATGCTTAATAAATGACTTGTGGTTGTTATGAGTGTGATTTTGTGGACTATTTCTTGATTTTAGTTAAGATTGATGAAGTTTTCTATTTATTTGGAATTTTTGCTGGTTGCATATGATCACTATGATGTGGCTATATATGATGATTGGAAATGAGGGGTAATGACTCTAGTAAGTGCAAATGAGTGATAATTGCAAGTAATTTTGGATTTGGAGGAAATTTCAGCAACTTAGGGTTTCACCACCCCCTTTTCTGTCCGGTTTTGTATCTCCTATTTAGAGGCCGAATTTGACTTTGCTCAAAACATGAAAGTTGTAGGTATTGATATGATTGAGATGCCTGCAAAATTTCAGATCATTTGGATTAATGTAGAATGAGTTATGCCGAAATTACTGTAGCTGTTCTGCTTTGATCAGAATGCGAAAACTGCGATAGTAATTGGCCATTTTGACTGGAATTGGTTTGGATTTTGGAGTTGGTGTCTTCTGATGAAATGTAGCTGGATGTCTTAGCTAACTTATGCCTTTGGAATTTCGGCATTTGGACTTGTATGGACTGAGATATACCGATTACAGTTTTATGTGATTTGCAAACCTGTTTTGGTAATTCTGGTATAGTATTTGGCAGTTTCGACCTAGTTAAGCTAGGAACTGGATTGAGTGACCTTCTACATTTTTGTAGCCCTGTTTCATAGCTTCGAAACGGTGGGTATTACACCCCCAACCGATAATTGTAGTGAGAGTTGTGCCATTACCGCATTATGACGTCAAAACTGTTTTTCTGGTTTTGAGCTTAACCTTCATTTCCGGACTTTTCCCTAGCTTGACTTGTCTTTGTACTACTTGGAGCTTGCTGAATGGATATTAGATGAACTTATTTGTGTGACTTTGGGACTGGCTGGAGTAATAATGAAGCCATGATGGCTGGAAAAGTTAGCAAATGTAGGGGAAGTGCTGTCCGAACTTTGAAGGGACTTGTTTGCATTGGGTTTGTGATCTAAGGCTTGGAGTTGAGCAAGGCAATGATACATGATGGATGGTTTCTGAGCCGTGGAGGTGAGTGACCTCAAACTATTGTTAAAGCTTCTTATGAAATGTTTCTTGCATTATTTACTCGACTGCATCTCATGCGTGCTTGCATGTGAATTCATGATATGATTTTGGCTTCAATGAGTTCTGGGAAAGTCTTGTGCTGGACACCAACGTCTCCACTCTGTTTGTGGTTCATGTTCATGTTTATCTGGAGCTCAAAAAGGGGCTTCCTCTCTCTGTTCGTGTGTTATGCTCTATTTGAGCGTTGGGTGTTCAAGTGCTAGGATTTCACTGGCTCACGAGAGCAACAATACGTATATTTGATCTTGGAATCATGACATCATCGAAATGCATTATTGTGAAATATATTTGTTTAATGATTTTTCTGGTTACTCGCTGAGCTTCTAGCTCACCCCAAAAATGTTTTATTTCCCCCCCCCACAGGGCTCAAGGCGAAGAAAAGCTTGGAGTGCTTATTCACGTGACTGGATGGCTTATATCGTGTACAGTTTAAATTTGGATTTATTTTATGTACGAGTTGGGCTTGTATCAATATTTGGAATTGAAACGGATGTAAGTATACATCCCACGATTGGAATTAGTTTCCGCTGCATTTGTGATATGTAATTATTGGAGAATTTGATGTAATTTTGAGAGTTATATTGTAATATATTTGAGGATTGTAGTGAACGACTGAGTCCCGGCGAGAGCTGGGCAGGCGGCCCGCCGAACCCTCTGGTTCGCCTTAGGGGGAGGTGGGGCCGTCACAGCCCGCACTCAATAAACAGTAGTTTGGTAATACTCGAGTATACCGATTTCCAGTGCGCAGTAAACAGTTCTCAAGGTTTATCGGCCTTCATGACCAAGCCCTTGCTGGCTCGATACAACCGACTCACCTATGAGGTTGTGTACCCAAACAGTAGCAGTAGTTGGTGGGATATTACCCAAACAACTCAATCACAGGCATTCATGGAGATATCACATCTCATAATAACCAGTATATAGAGCGCCAGTGAAAACAAGGGAGATCGAGTGAACCAACGAGGTTCATATGAAGTCAAATGAAGTGCATGTCCCAGGGTAATTAAATCACCCACAAACGTGAAACTTGAAATGCAGCTCGTTTCTCCAGAAACAGAATTCTCATATCTTGGAAGCCAATTTCTTGCAAGTTTCCGGCATCCAGGAGAAGAAGGCCTTGAATATGTTATTTCTACCCATGCTAGACCTGGCATCTGGACTGGCGCAAAGCAAGATTCTTCCTGCATCCACTACCATCTTATCAGCCACATTGCAAGTGCCAAAAGAGAATACTTTTTATTTGGCGCATCTATGATATAGACACAAATCTTACTTTACTCATAATAATGTACCTACTCAGCATGCTAAAAATGAATTTCCTACCTCCAAACATGAGCAGCTTCTTTGGTCGCTAAGGGTTCTCACTCCATCACCACATTTTCTTAGCTTTATAACATCCATAGGATTGAGGCAGTAAATGCTTTCACTTCCCCTAGCATGATTATCTTCAATGCTTACATTATCTAGCACTGCTGCATTTAAGCAAGGGCTAGCTGCAAATGCAAAAAGTTCATCCGGACAACTTGTATAATTGCCTTCCAACTGAAGCTGCATACTGTTCCTAATCAGATAAGAGGGCACACAATACCCTATTCTGCCATTGATTTTCGTGAGGCCTTTGTATTCGCCAGAATTGTGTAAGTTTTCAAGCTGCCAATTTAAAAGAGCAACCTTCTCCTTCCACTGTTGTACATTATGAATGCGGGTGCCATCTAATGATATAATTAAGTCATGGGGAGAGAGATAACCAAACAATGGTGACATAGGAGACACATACAGGACCTGTTGCAAGATAAGAACTTGTTAGGCTATACACATCAAGAGTTTATGACAGATAACAAAACAGATATGTGCGCGAAGTTACCATGGGACTTTCACCGTGTATGTAAAATGGATCCAAGATCGATGGCAGCAGAAACAAAACCAAGGCACAAACCACACAAAACTGCAGGAAGTTCAATCAATCAGTTCAAAGTAAGTGGTGGATATTAGCACAAACATGAATGACTAAACGTCAGAGAAATTGAAAGAATTTTAATTGCATCCAGAACCTACAGTGGCATTATGCCAAATTCCAGCACAATATATACGAAGGGCAGCATTTCTTGGTAATGCCTGCAAGCACTCCTCATTTAAAGCCACCAGAGCTCCCGGAAACAACACCGCTAGAAAGACAGCAATATACTCCATCTGTATACCCTCACTGCTTCACCCATAAGTGGCACCTACAGCAACATATTGTGAGATCATATCAATTATAATAATCTGACTATATTCTAATTTGTCTTGGACAAGGTACACAAGAAAAGCAACTAGGACATGTTGCTAATCTCCTGTAAAATGAGGAGCCTAACTGCAAAAACTATGAAGTCAGCAAGAAGCTAGTCCAATCATGCAGTAAAAGCAAGTCAGGGATTAGGTACATACATAATTAAAATCCGGTCTATTTTAAACTATGGTAAAGTATAGCCAACAAGAAGCTATAATATTTTATAACACACAAAGTTCAAGTTCAAACTGTTCTTATAGATTTAAAATCCCATACTAATTAGATAAAGGCACTAGTATCCATCATGAAGCATCTAACATTAACAAGAAGCAGCCTTCCTAGTTTAACTTATCACTCAGCATCTCATGGAAGAGGAAAGGGGATGATATTTGGCATGTATACCTGATCGTTTAGTCAAAAATACCTGCTTAGGACATTGACATCATTAACATTATTTACTAAATGACAGAAAGGTCAGATCATCTGCCGCGCTTATCCCATTGAGTTGGCAAATAAAAGCATTTCTTTCAAAACAGCATAAACCAGCAGGTGCCCAGTTGATCCACGTGAGCTGGTATTCATAAATATGGTTTCACATACCACAAAGAGAGGTAACATTGGCATGACAGAGTGTACTTAAAAATCATTGAATCAAACAAAATATATAGGCAACATCATGCATGATATCACATTGACCCACAGAAAAGAGTGAAGAACATCTTAACCTTGCAGCAGCAAGAGCATGCCCAACTTCATGAATGAATACAGACAGAATGGAGGACAGAAAGATGTATCCAATATCAGGAAGTGACATGATTAGACCGGAAATCTGCAGAAAAAACACAATATTAAAATGCTTTCAAAATCTGAAACTGACAGGCAAAATAAATTAGTCTCAAAATGCTTGTTGAAAATGTGGTAGTTGGTCTACAAATCAGGTGTATATGTCCAAAAGTGATTTGGAATTATTTAAATAAATTAAGAGCTGAATACATACAAACAGTGTTCATACAGTTGTATTTAAGCAGAAGCCCAGCTTTAATCATTTAGATCTCATCTATTTTAGCTAAAGCTTTTGTTCAACTCAACCATTATTATACAAAAAGATAAGCTTAGCTTACTCAACAAATAGAGATAATGAAATGAAATAGCTTGAGGACAATACAAATTTTAGTTAGTGAAATAAAATCTGTTTCACTTATATGTTTACTTTTTCTTTGCTATAAGCACAGATTAATGGATCTATTCATCTATCAAAACGAACTCCCCACACGAACTATTCTACTATTGGACTATTTAATTAACCACAACATTTCCAGCTCAAACTGGAAAAAACAAGTTGAACATTTGACCTTTTGGTTGTCTGCATTCTGTTCATTTAGCAAAAAGTTTTCAGAATTAGCTTGAATACAGATCATTTATCTAAAACGCTACGAAAAGAACAAGGAAGCACGTTGAACATAAGTTGTTTGATAACAGGTTTTAATCAATTTTAGCTGCACATTATAAATAACATGGAGTCTATGGTTCTTATAGAATTAGAAATGAACTGTTGCATTTCTAATACACAGACACAGAAGACATAAAGAAAATTGAGGATATCAATCATGTTGGTTTGGATACTCAATGTTGAAAGATGATTTCAGGTGTCCAACTCTATGAAGAAGATCTCAGTAAGTCTAGAAACCAGTGTATTTACAAAAAGCCCAAATCTTTAGTAAAAGCAGGAGACTATTATCACCTTGCCCTAATAGTGAAGAATAACAAGATGCATCTAACTAAATTAATGTACAATAAAGGATAGAAATAGCTAGACAAACAAGAAAACAATAGGGTTCTCAGTAATAGTTTTGGGCACCAATGCTACTATAGATCCAAAAACAACTTAACCAACAGCAATGTATCAGACAGCAATAGGCTGCTAGAATATTCCATTACCAAAGTTGTATTTATAGTGAGTCAAAACCCCAAATGTTATTCATTAACGTACTAAATCAGGAACCAAGAACTGCAGAAATAGACAAATTCCATAAAGCTAGGTACCAGCACAGAAGATACAAGCAGCTGCACAGCTATAAGATCTAGATCATTTTATTAAAAGTGAATCTTTCCTTGGGGCTGGTCCTAACAAAAACTTATCAGTAAATTTCATGGATGCCTAGCTAACTTGAATGACATGGCACACTTGAACACTAACCGAAGAGGAAAACCCAAATAATGATCCGTTGAAAAGACTGATCATCCCATCATTCCCTTTATACAGATGGATAGCTCCTCCAAATTCCCATAGAAGAATCTGCCTCACAACACACAGAAAACAAGAAAATCAAGTCATTTGCATATCACAGAATTTGATATAGTACCAGGAAGCACCATTTCATGTCATCTTTACGATAGCAGTCCTTTTTACGTTTTTCATGACTTCCACGGACCAATTCCATAGTGACAAAATTTCTGGCGCAGTGACTAACCAAAATTACTCCAAGCAATGCAGTAAGACTAAACCCGAGGCCCACCGAAAACCAAACTCTCAAACACCTAAAACAGAAACGATTGTAAATAAATAAGCAAAGGTAAAAAAACAATCTTGTCTCCAAAAAAAAATTTCAAAGTTCGTATAAATGGAAAAAAGGAAAAAAAAAATCTTAAGTGACTAAGTCAATCTGCCACATAAGTTTCTGATGCAGGCAATAAAGCTCTCAAGCAGTTCTGCAGCATATCTTTCAACAATGTACGTTTAGTCTTTCACGATTCCCTTACAAAAAAAGCTTGGACAAATTCCTTCTTTGTGTGTGTGTGTGATAAAAAGGCAAACCTGGAATGACGACGACCATATCGATATAGAGGTTCATTCAAGACAGATGTTTTGAAGTCGCAGTACCTGTATTACACATAGTTGTCAAGTATTTGTCATCTGTACCTGTATTCCATTGAATTCAAGCACAACCCAGAATTCTTTTAAATTCAAGGAAAGGTTTTGATCGATTTTAATATGAGAGAGATGAGCATACCAACAAGAAACAGCGTTTGTAAGGCGAGTGAGTCGAAGTGGCAGAAGGGTCCGACTGCTTTGGCTGCCTCTCCCAAATCTTCTTATGCGTCTGCCTTCCATCAAACCTAACAAATCACTTGCTCGACTCTGTGATTCCAAATCTTCAAGAAATGATTCAGGAGGGTAGAAAAATGGATTTAGGGAGTCCATAGGCTCCAAGATTTTTGTAGAATTTCACAGGAGTAAGAAGGAAAGGCAGCATAAACCATTTTGTCAATTGAGCCCCCTACAAAGACCAATATCTCAATTTAGTCATCGTGGACTTGGCTGCAAACAACAAGAGGGTTTTGGGTTTACCAGTTTTATCAGTCTTTGAGCTTTTTCATTTTTTTTAGTAATTTTTTTTTTGAAAAATTGGTTTATTAATTATTTATTACTTCTCTGTTGTTTTTTTTTTTATGGGATAATTTCAGAAACCTCCCCTGAGGTTTCTGACACTTTCACTGACATCCCCTGAGGTTCTCAAAATTTCACTTACCTCCCTTGATAAAAAATTGGGCCCCTTTTCTGACGTCATCAGGGCCAAAATTACAGATATATCCCAAGTAGTTGGGGTTAATTACTACCGTTTAGTTACATAATGGCATCTGATATGATTAATTAAGCTTAACAACAATAATAGAAACTTGATTTATATAATATTTTTAAAACCCTAATACATCTAAATTTGATTTTATTTTTCAAATTTATAAGATTTTTATTTAAAAAAATGGGATACGGATAAGATATCCGGTTGGTTCGATTTGCATAGGTGCATATGAGAATATCCGAATACTCCTGAAACCCGCAAGCGGGATTCTGTGTTTTTTCTATTTCAAGGTTAGCTCGCATGCGGGTTAATGTTATATTTGAGCGCGAGAAGAAAAAATTGGTAATTAGGCTCTTTGGGCATTATAAGTAAATATTTAAATTAATGGCAGTTTTATTACACCAATATTATTGTATTATCATTATTATGATTATTGTATTATTTTTTATGCAAATATAACATTTAATTATCCAAGCAGTTTGATTTTATTTTTACAATTTATAAAATTTTTATCACTTATATAATATTTTTAAAACCCTAATACATCTAAATTTGAATCTAATTTTCTACAAGTCATACTTATAAATGCGAAATCTAACAAAAAAGTTAAATACAATTTTTGCAGGTCAAATTTAACAAATGCGAGCTATTTGCAAAATTTTAAATATTTGCAACATTTTTTAAAACAAAAATTAGAAGATTTCTGCAAATAATTCCCTACCTCTCAAAAAATACCAAAATAAAAAAGATAAGAGCTCGCATTTGCTTCCTAGAAATAATTCCCTAGCTCTTAAAAAAGGAAAAAAAAAATTGAGAAGAGCTCGCATTCGTGGAATGCGAGCTCAATAACCAGAGCTCGCATTCCACGAATGCGAGCTCTTGTAAGCTCGCATTTGTGAAATTCACAAATGCGAAGACCCCCCTGACGGAAATTAAACCCAAAATCACCCCTTTTGTAGAATTTTTTTAAAATTCATCACAAAGTTGGAAATTTCTCAATAGAAATACAACTTGTCTGGATTCCTTTCACTCTCTGATATCATTACGGTTGCTTTGCGATTACAGCGGCAAAACCTGTTTTTAATGGAGAAAGATGTAGGTGAATTCCATGATTCTCCCCTATGGCTTGAAGAGGCCATGGTTGCAGCTAAAACTTTTTACTCAGAGCTCTAATTGTAGCACAGCAAATGCACTTGTTATCACTCCAAATTAGTAGCAAAGAATGTTAATAGCTTGAAACCTCAGAGGTAGTTAAGTTGCTTTGCTTTATATGCTATTGCTACTGAAACAACAAACCTTCTGGCCGTTGCAATTTGCAGCTAGCCGTTGCAAAATCTGCCAAATAACTGTTGCATGGCACATCTGGTGCATGCAAATTTTTGTATTGCACTTACCCCCCCTCAACTTTACTAATTAGTCCAAATCATTTATTCTTCTTTGAATCTTCTACTAATACAACTTCTGCAAAGGGTAGCTATGGAATAAAAATACCTTCTCACACATGAAAATAATATTTTAATCTGATTTGGACTGGATTGTTACCACAAAATCAAAAGCAAGGGAGGTAAGTGAAATTTTGAGAACCTCAGGGGATGTCAGTGAAAGTGTCAGAAACCTCAGGGGAGGTTTCTGAAATTATCCCTTTTTTTATTTGGTGTTTATCCTTAAACTTTGTCATGTTACTTAGGGAGGAAGAAGTGGAATCTATCTTGGGTAAATTATATTACATTTTGCAGCAATTAGATTGTATATGTTGCTACATCATGTTTATCTTAGTTAATTTGCTACTATAAAATAAAACTACCAAATATATGTCAAAAAAATAACAAATATTCATTGTGTATTGCAATAAATTTTTAAAAATGTAAGACATACCAATACTTTTCACAAGACAATGATGCTATTTTGTCGAAAAAAAATTATAGTTATTGTTACAATAAAAGGATATTATCTCTAAAAGAAAGGAAGTGTTTCTTGGAAAAAAAAGAAAAAGCAAAAAATGCTTGTTTTATTAATAATAAAGGCTATATAGCATAAGAAACAAAATGGTGTTAGGTGAGGTGATGATAGTTGATACTTTAAACATAGAAATTCATATTCCAAGTATCTCAACACCCGTACAAAAAAATGATCTATATTAAACAAGTTACTCTAATAATTTTATTAGCCTAATTTCACTTTGCATCGTTGAAATTGTATCACTATTTTATTTTGTACCTTAAATTTCAATTTTAGATATTTTGCACTCTAAAGTATCAAGGTTATTCAATTTAAATTTAATCAATGACTACTTTCGCAAAATTAATGAGTATACCTGACAATTGAGCGGGTTGGGTTGTTTATATTGGATTTTCATTTAAATGGGTTATACCCAACCCGTTCAATTTTAGATTGGGTTAATTTTAGATTGTATCCTATTGGGTCATCTCAAACTCATGACCCAAATATGACCTAACATATTAATTAATACATTTTGATATATAAACTTTCTCGCATACATTTTAACAGATAAAAAGATTTTTTTCACACGCATAAATGTATTGTAAATTATAACACCTTATTTACACTTTATTTACACACGCTAACTTGCTTGCATCATTAACACATTTTCCAATCACCTTTTTATCTCATATACATCATATTAAAAAAGTGCTACAGTATTATTTTTTTTTTACAAAATTATCTCAAATAATTTACTATCCAAATACACTCATATTTTTACACACTAACACACTTTCACATGCACAAACACCTACTCACTTCTTAAGTTCCTTAGAAATACATCATAAATATAATAATATTTTATATTGCTTGTATTGTGAATTTTAGATAATAAATTGTACATTTAAATAGATTAGCTAAAAAATTTTGTTTTACTTTATACTTTTTAATACTAGTAATTGATTGAAACTTATTTTTTGTCATAACTTATTAACACTTTTACTATTCATATATGTTTTATTGTAAGTTGTAATATTCTATGTATTTAAATTATTGAATGCTAGATTATATTATGCTTGAAAATGTAAGTAATAGACATATAATTTGTTGTATTATAACATTGATGAGGAATTATTAACGATGAAATAAAACAAGTTAGAGAAAAGTAAAAGAATGTAGTTAGAACAAATTTAAAACTCTATTCTATGTACACGAAATATTAACAAACAGAAATAGGTAGCAACCTAAGAACAACCACAAAAAAAAGGGGAGGAAAACAACATACTCTTAAAAGGCATAATAAATTATTATAAAAGTTGAGCAAGTTTAACTATTGTTATAAAAGTAAAATAACTATGAGTTTTATTTCAAGTTTCTTTTTTTCTTTTAAGTAAAAATTTAAAAAACTGATTGAAAACATATATATGAGAATTTTAAATGCAAATTGGTCAATGAATTATTAACACATGTCAAAATGCAAGTGATTGGGCATATGTGTATTTACTTTCAAATAAGTTGGGCATTGGGTGCCTACATAAAAAACCCAATCAATCCAATGAATAGGTTGGATCTTTCTTACACAATCCAACAAAATCCATAACCCAATTGATCCAACCCCATCATTTTAAATTAATGAACGGGTTGGGCAGATTGTTGGATTTTGCGCTTTTTTGCCTGCTCTAGTAATGAGATAAAAGTTATGAAAATTAATGACAATGTATCTTTTTGTTTTAACTACTATCCCTTAGTTTTTTTTTATTACTGTTAGCATATTATCCCTCGATGTATAAGGTCTCAATTACTATTATTGTTAGCAAAATTAATGAGATAAAAGTTGATGTAAATTAATGATAATGTATTATTTTATTTTTAATAAATTATTTTACTATGTCTTATCTATCATCTATTATGCTATGGTCAAGATTTAGTCACATTACTTGTCAAATAGACTCAAACAAAGAAAAAAGAATGTTGTAGCTAAACCTTAATGAGACGTTTAAAAAAAAAATCCATAAATTGAGTCCAGTAACTAATTACTGCAACAAAACAATAATTACTAATAACATACAAAAACTTTTATAAAAGGGCAAGAAGCTCAAAAAGTAATTGAAATGAACTTGAGGGAGCCCGGTGTAATTTGATTAAAGACAGTAAGCGGTAAAGTTAGGATAAACAGTCTAAAACGGTAGCTCTGGAATCTGGGCGTTTTAAGTACTTCATCTTAGATCACACGGCGCTGGATCCTTCCCAGAAGAATTTCCTTTAGCCTGATAAGACCCACGATCTTGACAATCATCAGTTTCCCGGAACAAGAATAACAGCATTTGAAGGTGACAGAAAAGAAAATACTGCAAGACTACCACCCATGATACTCTTGCAGTCCCCTTCCAAGTATCTCTTACAGATCTTGACTACTCGCCTTGAAAAGTACGCTCTCTCATTTTTCTCTTCCCAATTGTGCTTCCCTTCAAAATTTTCCTTCTGGGGTCTTTGTTTTCTTGTCTATTTAGCAATTTTGAATGGTATCTGTTAAATTCAACTGTTCAATTTTATGTGACTGCGATAAAGTTTTGTTCTTTTCGTTTTGTTGGTCTTTTTTTCGTGGCTTTGGTAAAGGAAAGCGTACAAGAAATGAAGTACGTTTTTCCAAGCCATTTTGTATGGCTTTCATGGTTAGGACAAATTGTAAAGCTTCAAACTTGGGTAGTTTGAGGTTGTTTAAACCAGAAAAAGTGGGCATTTTGCTGTGATGCTTAACACTCAGGTGATTCTTCTTCTTCTTTTTTTTTTTTTTTGGGTTTTGCTAATGTCGCCTGGAAATGGGTCGAAAAACCTCAATTCATCGACATGGAAACTATCGTGTTTATGCTTTTCTTAGATATGGGATGAAGGGAATAGGTATAAAGTTTATCTTTTAGGTAAATAGTGGCTGAAATATTACTGTCGCAGACATTTAAAGTTATGAGACTTGGTATTGCTTTATGAATATTTAGGTTCTGATTGGAACTATTCAAGTTTTCTTCAAGTGGTATTGCCTATATTTTAGTTGGCATTTTCCTTTTCCTTACCAACCAAAAGATCTATTACACTCAAGAATCAAAAGGGCGGTATAAATATTAGTCATTTCCAAATTTATGAGCTGAATTTTGTGAATGATATGACAAAAATTATTAAAAGGCCAACTGCACTTGCTACCAAATGGGGACTCTGATGCTGGTAACATGTTTTCTTTAAGAACGTTGATTGCTCTTTGTTGAAGTTCATGCCTTTGGAGAAGCTGCAAGCATTTGATACCACAATCAAACTATTCCCTTCTCTTTGCTTCTGTTGGGAAGGAAACAATCAGCCTCTGTCAAGCTTTTAAAGACTGGGAATTCATTTAGGTTGTTGAACCTATTATTTGTTTGTTGTTACCAAAATGCTATGGATGATTAAATCAAGATATTGTTTCTGGCAATGAAACGTCAATGCTGTTCTGAGACCAACATGTCTACTGATTATCATATCGTCTATGTTCTGAATTATGCATTGTCATAATAATTTCGTATTGGAAACTGTGGCCAAAATTATTTATGCGATTGTGAAACTCATTGACCCTTCAAAAGCATTTTACTCTCTGATGTTGTTCTCGTTTGGTTTGAAAATGCACCAAAATGTAATCCTTTCTTTGGCATGGAGAGCACAATCTTTTCTTATGCAGTATTTTCTTTTTCTTCATATCTGGCTTTGATAGAACATGCATGCAACCAAACCATAATATGATTTTCCAGAAAACTAACTTCTGGGTGCCACTGATGACTGATGATAAATGTAAAGAGATTCAAATGCTTCATTTCTTAATAAAAGGACTAAAGGAAGATTCTTCAAATACTTGAATAATGATTTAATCTCTTTGTATGTACTGATGGATTGGTTATAAACTATTTGTAACTTTCCTGTTACGGACAATGATACTTTGGGGATTTAATTAAAAGTAGATGACCAATCTTTTAATCTTATGATGAAAATTGACAAAACATACCTGCTTGATTGCAGTCTTGACAAAGGAGTTGAGCTGGATTCCCATTGGATTGAATTCAGTGATGTCCGTTACCATGTTCAGGTATTATTGGCATCTTAGTCAAGTTCTTGGTAAATGGGCAGCCTTTAGATACAGATCAGCTGACATGCTTCCTCCCAAATAAGTGTTACTGAATGATTAATTTACATGTTTGATGACCAAAATATTTTTCAGGCCTCTATGAAAAATCCCAATCTTCTCTTTTTATCGGTGAGTTTACCTCCACCACCTCCCGAAACAGTATCCTTTGGTGGGCTACCTCCAGGTGCCATAGAAGCTATAAAAGCAGCATATGGAGTGGTTGCACAAATTCTTGATCCTCCAAGAGATGGATTCAGTCTCACATTGAAATTGAACTTGTCAAAACTTCCTCCAGATGAAGGTTCAACGCGTTTTCTTTAAGGTCATTATGATCTTGCCATGGTTGTGCTGAAAGAGATAGGATTTTTTCTCAGATGCCTTCATCTGTGGTTATTTGCTTTATTAGCTTTTGTCTTTGAAAAACAAGGGCTTTTCATGTTATTTGTACCATGTTACTGCCCAATTGTTATTTTTGGATGTATGTATTCTTTTGTCCTTTGTCCTTGAGTCAAAGATCTTTTTTAGGTACAATATGTGGTCATGGAATTAGGTGCTTTTTGGGTAGTTAATGAAATGACGTAAAGCTTTGAGAGTCCGTCATCCTTTTGGCTTGGAATTAGTTAAGGTATAATGCATTGTTGAATTATCTTCCCTAGAATTGTCAAATATGTACAAACTGAGCATGATTTTTACAGTATTAAAGTTTCTAAGAGTTCTCTAAGCATCTTTTATATGATCTAGATTTATTAGTTCTTTGAGCATCTACAAACAACTCTAAACATGCTTTGCTACTGATATTGGACATAAATTGCCATAAGCTCAAGTTGCATTTGCTTGCGTGTTTGTGGCTTCAACTGTAGTAGCTCAGTTTTCACTTCAATTGTCCTCCAAGGCTGTTGCTCTCAGTTTTATTCTCAAGTTCCTGCAGTAAAGAATCCATCCATATAATACTTCTTGTGGTCTTTCTCTGAAGTGTTTCCTGGAACTATTACAGAGCATAAACATGGGGTTTTGACGAAGATTGCATCTGTGAGGGAAGTGGTATTGGGTGCCCCGTTAAGAGTATTTCTTAAACAGCTTGCTTCTAGGACAGTTGCTTCTGACATTGACAAGGTTGTTGCTCTGGTGCATCGGCCCATGGAATCCTTTTTTCTCATCCCTCAGGTAAATGTGTCATAGAGTTCATCTTCTGTTGACTCTCTTGCAAAATTCTATTGGATTGGATAATCTATTTTATCTGAGCTTATCTAATATAAACATTGGTTGGCTTGTGACTGAATAACCCTCATTCCATCTTCTCTGTGAATGGTTTTCATATCCATGATTGTAGAAGTGCATATACTTTGGTCTTTTCCAGGTATTTGCAAGTCATTTCATCCCCTAAGCTAATTATGGATACTAATTTGTGTACTGGAGCACGAGGGAAGAAATCACACTTTGATTCATTTAGGCTGAACTGATAGCAAAACCTTGTGAAATTGCTGATTTTTGCAAGTACTTTGGTTCTTGAGAGAACTGATTGAAGAAATAATCTCAATAAAGTATGGAATGAAATCAAAATGTTAAGAATCACATATGGCGCCTTATTACTAAAGTTATTTTAGTTGATTATTCTTCTTATCTTCCATTCTAATATTCAAATACAATTGAGTTTCTTCCTTCTGATCTAATACCATTTTTCTTGCATCACTTAGCTTGGAATACTTGTAATAAGTCAAGTTCTCAAAATCACTGTGACTCTTTGGGGTCAAGTATGCATTTAGGGTTCTGAATGTTTTAGTACACTTGTCTGCAGGTGGAAAAGGTCACTGTGGTATTTCCTATGAGATTCAAAGATTCTATAGATATTCTTCTGGCAACTTCTTTCCTAAAGGTAATGTTACACTTTTGACTGGATTCTAAGTACTTATTTAGTTGGTTTCCATTTTTGTAAGCAAAAATGCTTGAAAAAGTGCCAAGAAATGCTAGAAGTCTGTTGGGCATTTTTTTTGGTGTTGGTTGTTTATGATAAAGGAAAAAGGACCTGGGAAATTAAGTTGCAGTTCTGAGTTCTATACCGTTTCACTTTAACTGTGGATATATGGATGTGAGGTCACAAAATTTGGTTTCTGATCTGTTTTTGCTCTTTGAGTTTCAGAGATGATGCAATCAATAGGGGCTTTGAAACTAATAGAGTTGGATCGAGTTGAAACACTTCATTTAATTGCCATTAAGAGAACATACTACGATTGGTTTCTATCTTGAACTGGCTAATTTATTGCACTGTCTTCATCTTTGTGTGAACTTGCTTTAGTTTGCATTGTTTGGTTTTCTTTTTCCAGTGCAGGGGTAGTTTTTTCAGCGTTCTTTTTGTCATATTTCAGGAATTTGTAGATGCTAGGCGTACTGCTGGTCTCAACAATGCCCCTCCTTGTTCGTGGTCTCCATCTCCTCCCCCCGAACTGAAGGGAGCTCCTCCAGAAGCATTATCATCAAATGCTGGATTTGTTAGTTTTGGTAGCAGCAGAATTTTACATCAGTCGTTTCCTCCATTAGAAATTTTCCAGTTTCTCCTTGACCACTTTGACTTTTAACTCACTGCAGTAATTTTCCCTCGTCATGTGGAAGGCAGAAAATTGGATAGAACCGTTTGGAGTCTATCAACATTTCATGCATATGTGAGTTATCATGTTAAGGTAAGACTCTCAGTACATAATCTGATGCCTGATTGTTTACAATCTCATTTTTTTAACCCTTTCCCTTGTCAATGTACATTTTTGCTCAATTTGAACATGGGGAATGTAACTTAGAATTTTCATGCCTGAGGTTGAATGCACTTGACTAAGGCGAAAACTTTTCATTCGCAGAAGTTGTACTTCGTGTTGTCAGTTTTCCTTTTTGTTTAGCCAAAATTTTGCGAGTTTGTTTTGCAGTGTCAAGTATTTGTACTCAGTTTTTTAATGTAAAACAAGGTGTTAACCTTGTGTCTGAACTCCTGAAAAATGGCTGCAAATGAATGAAGAAGATGTGAAACGTCTGGACTAAATGCATTGATGGAGAGTATCAAGCATCTAGCTATCTCAGTCAAAATATGAATTCTTTTAACATGAAACGTCGGTGTACTGTTTCTCTTTGTGGAGTGGGTAGAGGGTGGGGGTTAGATGAGGTGGTGACACATTGTTCTGTGGAGCAGGGGAAGAATTAGAGTTATAGCTGAAACCATTTGGATGCCATTTAACTAATTTTGATGATTTTATTGTGTAAGCTTCATCAAATGAGAACCTTTTTTCATATCCTTTGGACAACGTGGCTTGTCCTTTGGTAGTGATGAACTCTTAGTTGACTCATACAGTATTTAACATCAATAAATTCCTGTAGGTTTGATTCATAGATTGACTTCTGTGTACTGATTTTTATAGTTGTTGACC